>NC_054712.1:2599337-2857447 GCF_016097555.1 Gigantopelta aegis | reverse complement strand
CTCACTGTGTCTCGTACCATAGTACTTGCTTCATTACAGGGTCTACTATATCTCACTATATCTCGTACCAGCAAAATTTTGAAGTGTTTTTTTTTCTCCCGTAATTCCAGTGTGGCTTCATGTAAAAAAAAAACCCAACCCCAAAACAAATACCACCCCCCCTTCCCCAATTTTTTTTTACAAAATGTTTTAATTTTTATATTCAAATGAAAAAAGGGTGAAAATATATCATGAGTAAAACAACAAAAATCAGCCATATGGGGCACAATATTTTACATGCATAATTTTCAAGTATTTTCCCCTGCCATACTGAAGAATGTCACCTGGACTTTGAAAATTAAGTTATTATTGCTTGATTTAAAAAAAATACAACATACATGTATACAAAACAGATCTCCAACTAACAGAGCCAGATTCAAAAGGAAAAAAAAAGAAAAAAAATATGATATAGGATTTATTAGTATAAACTATTCAAGAAAATATGAGCAGACATTTGTCAATATGTCCCGCATCTACAAGTAAAGAAACTAACAGAGTTTACGTTTATTGATAAACACTGAGTCAGTAGACCTTATTATATAACACATAGTAGTACTTAAAAAACACCAAAACATGTACAGTGAAACCCCTCTAAACTGGACACCCTAGGGACCAAGAAAAAAGTCCAGTTTTAAGAGGTATCCATTTGAGAGAGGTTCTCTTTTGCACATATATTTAAAAAAGGACCATAAAAATGTCCGGTTTTGAGGGAATTCCGGTTTACAGAGGGTCTGATTTGGAGAGGTTTCACTGTACATTCCCCATTCCCTCTCTGTGCATGATGTCTGACCCTCTACCCCCCGATCCCCGCCATCTTTGGGTTTACCTACTTTATGGATGCCGAGTATATTGACAGACCAGATAGCTTGGGTGCGCTGTGTTGTGGCAATACGCTTCAACTATAATACTATTAGTAGGACATTAGCATAGAAATAAAATTTAACTTTTAAAACCGAGCATTTCCACTCTGTTATACCACAGAGCTTTGTTACAGTATTCCCCCAAGTGTTATGATGTACAATTATTTTTTGCTTTTTTCCCCCTCCATTCCACTGAGCTCTGCTAGCATGCGGCTGGTTTGCCCTTTATCTGCAGGTGATATGTCATTCCAGCGCATGAATGATTGCCGATTGATTGCACAATAATCAGATGGCGATGTACAGGTTTAAAAAAAAAAAAAAAAAAAATTGTACTGGAGTGTAACCCCCTGCCGTCCACATGTTGGCAGTTAAGACCTACATGCACACAGGTTTCGGGTGTTGTGTGACCCCCTGCCGTCCACATGTTGGCAGTTAAGACCTACATGCACACAGATTCCGAGTGTTGTGTGACCCCCTGCCGTCCACATGTTGGCAGTTAAGACCTATATGCACACAGATTCCGGGTGTTGTGTGACCCCCTGCCGTCCACATGTTGGCAGTTAAGATCTACATGCACACAGATTCCGGGTGGTGTGTGACCCCCTGCCGTCCACATGTTGGCAGTTAAGACCTACATGCACACAGATTCCGGGTGGTGTGTGACCTGCCGTCCACATGTTGGCAGTTAAGACCTACATGCACACAGATTCCGGGTGGTGTGTGACCCCCTGCCGTCCACATGTTGGCAGTTAAGACCTACATGCATACAGCTTCCGGGTGGTGTGTGACCCCCTGCCGTCCACATGTTGGCAGTTAAGACCTACATGCACACAGGGTCCGGGTGTTTTGTGACCCCCTGCCGTCCACATGTTGGCAGTTAAGACCTATATGCACACAGATTCCGGGTGTTGTGTCCAGAGTAGTCATGTCTGTGGTGTATGTTCCGACATAATTGATTTTATCTGCTTTTACACAGCGGAAACCAGGTTTCCTTCCCATCTTGAGATTACAGACATGTCGCAAAATAATGAGTTTTGTAAATTTTCTTTCACGGAAGTATAAGTTTAATATGCAAGTGCGCTTGGGCATTGTGCGAGACAAAAAAAAAGAGAAAAAAGAAAGAAAAAAAGTGTGCCTGCTATTTAATTTTTGTAACGGGGATGTTAGCTAGGACAAGTCACAGCGCTCATCTGCAAGTCTAGACGATGTCAAGAGGAAAAATTATATATTCTTTGGTGAGCTCAACATGATCCATGGTTGTATGAAGCACAGAGCAGATAATAGGACATGTGTCTACTACTGTTGGCCAACCCCAGAACAATAATTTCTCTTAATGTCAGGTACATTCACGACACGGTTGTGGTCTGAAGACAAATATTGTATCGCAGTACTTTTCAACAGCGGTCCATTATGGTGTATGCATACAATAATTATATACACAGGTAGCAAGTCATGATATATGAAAAGTTGGGAAGTTGAAAAAAATATATGAAAAAAATAAAAAAATGTGTGAAACGTTAAGAATTAATTTGTTTTTAAAAGTTGGGTAGTTTTAGACAATATGTAATATTTTTGTAAATTTTTTAAAACTTGGGATCAATGCATACCTGAACACTTACACATTGTATGCATGTATCCATCTATAATGTAAACACACACATTGTATGCATGTATCCATCTATAATGTAAACACACTTACACATTGTATGCATGTATCCATCTATAATGTAAACACACTTACACATTGTATGCATGTATCCATCTATAATGTAAACACACACATTGTATGCATGTATCCATCTATAATGTAAACACACTTACACATTGTATGCATGTATCCATCTATAATGTAAACACACTTACACATTGTATGCATGTATCCATCTATAATGTAAACACACTTACACATTGTATGCATGTATCCATCTATAATGTAAACACACTTACACATTGTATACATGTATCCATCTATAATGTAAACACACTTACACAATGTATGCATGTATCCATCTATAATGTAAACACACTTACACATTGTATGCATGTATCCATCTATAATGTAAACACACTTACACATTGTATGCATGTATCCATCTATAATGTAAACACACTTACACATTGTATGCATGTATCCATCTATAATGTAAACACACTTACACATTGTATGCATGTATCCATCTATAATGTAAACACACTTACACATTGTATGCATGTATCCATCTATAATGTAAACATCCGTCTTGGATGGAAGGTAGCTCAGTGGTAAAGTGCTCACTTGATGCACGGTCAATTTAGGATCGATCCCCATTGGTGGGCCCATTGAGCTATTTTTTGTTCCACAACTGGTCTGACAAAGGCTGTGGTATGTACTGTCATGTCTGTGGGATGCTGCATATAAAAAATTCCTTGCTGCTAAGCAACAAGAGTAGCCCATTGTGTGGTGGGAGTGGGTTTTTTGTTCCACAACTGGTCTGACAAAGGCCGTGGTATGTACTGTCATGTCTGTGGGATGCTGCATATAAAAAATTCCTTGCTGCTAAGCAACAAGAGTAGCCCATTGTGTGGCGGGAGTGGGTTTCCTCTGTAGATAACTGTGGTCCTTAACCATGTTTGGCCGATGCCATATAACCATAATTAAAGTGTGTTGAGCACATCATTAAGTAAACTATTTCTTGTTTGCTGTCTTTCCATTCATTTTTATTGGATTAAAATTCAGCAGATATAAAACATTATATTTTATCTTTTAAGATATGTTTTTGTTATAATGGCCATTAACAAGAGTTTTCGTCATTGCATGTTTGTGTGATTATCGTAAATAAAACAGCATGGGTGACCTTTACAGTGATTATACACACCCACACATAAACTATATACAATATAAAAGTGCATTTCTTTATTTTATTTTCCACTTATAAAAGTGGAATATGTGTAACAAATAGAACATTATTTATAAAAAAAGAAGAAGATAAAAGCAAGATGGAGAAAATATAGCATTAGTGGAAAATTCAATATCTTTTCTCTGATGATCCCCCCCCCCCCCCACACACACACCTCCAGTGTTCATTTCTAGAATAGCCAGTAGGGGCAAGATGTAGCCCAGTGGTATAGTGCTCGCCTTATGCATGGTCTGTCTGGGATCGATCTGTGTTGGTGACTCACTGGGCTATTTCTTGTTCCAGCCAGTGCACCATGACTGGTATTTCAAAGGCCATGGTATGTGCTGTCCTGTCTGGATGGTGCATATAAAAGATCCTATGATACTAATGGAAAAATATAGCTGGTTTCTATTCCTATTGCTGAGCTGTACAGAAATTACTGTTGGTGCCATTGTTAAGTTCAAGCCCTGTGTTGAAATATGTATTACAAACTGATATCACACGTGTGGAGATCGATTTATAGACATCTGATTGGCTGCTCCACGGTGATGACTCATACACTAAACCACACAGACCAATGAAATAAGCACTACTGAAACAGATTGCAAATGCGCAGCTGTAAACTAGTTGTTGGAACAGACATTTTAACTTTCTTTTAAACCAGTTTTTTTTATGATACACAGGAAATAGCATACAAAAACTGATTTCCATTAAAATCATTAATCATAAAACTCGTTTAGAAACTATCAACTCGCGTTTGTAAATGGGATCTAACTTCCCCTCATGTAATTTTCTCTGTATGTATCTATTTTAACATTTTTACGTAAGCATTTGTAATGTATGCCATGTCTTCGTAATACACATGTACCGATAAATCACAGTTGGCCTCTGGAGAGACGAGATTACAATCTAATCTGACAACGAAGCTAGTGTTGATTCCATCCAAAAGGCCACAAAGACTGGGTCAGCATTTTGTAAACAGTTTGGTTACACTACATGTATGTGACTTGCACAACAAAACTGAATTTTATTACCCCAAGGCCCTAATGGGATATGAGGAACATGAAAACCCCCAAACCAACTGTGGATAGAATGAGTGAAAGAATGAATGCATTTATAACAACATCCTGGTGTAAAAAATATATCTTTTTCTTTGGGATTTTTTATTTTTTATTATTGCGATCTGTTGAAGGGATAATTTGTTTTTTTAATCCTGCAATCACTGTATACATTGGCAAGATATGATGACTAGATAAGTCTCTTTATCCTGCAATCACTGTATACATTGGCAAGATATGATGACTAGATACATCTCTATGTTTCCGGTCACTGACCAAAAATATAGGTCACATGACAGAAGCCTGACTCGATGTGAGTATTTCAGACTAGATTTTCAGTAAACATATTATTTATATCATTTGTTTTAGTACAGTAAATACAAGTAACTTTTTGTTTTGCAATAACTATACAAAACTTGTATTTTATTTATGAATTAAGAGTTTGAAAATGCTTTTTGAATGTGACAGAATATAGCTAGCACCTTACAAAGAATGACATCATGTAATTTTGATGATGTCATACTGCAAATGCCTTGCTAGATTGAACATACTTGATTTGCATACACAAAAATTGAATAAATAATGATTTTTTGACCTTTTTTGGTAGGATTGCAGGAAAACTAAAATAAATGGTTACTGCCTTAAAATATCGGCTTTATCCTGCTCAGGTTGAATGGCAAATGCAGCTCAGCAGAGTCTCGCAGCATTCACCATTCTAACCTTCGCAAGATAAAGCCGATATCTTAAGGTCGTACACCATTCCAACCTTAGCAGGATAAAGCCGATATCTTAAGGTCGTACACCATTCGAACCCTCGCAGGATAAAGCCGATATCTTAAGGCAGTAACCGGTTATTATCTCTAGTTTCAATTTTGTGTTTATTTGTGGCAAAAGTTACTGGTTTAAAATGATTGTGGACAGATAAAAAAAAAAAGGTCTTTAATTTGAGGCCTGATAGATGCACCACAGATTTTATTGTAGCTTGTTTTATCATGTCATAGGTTTGGGCTGAATTTTTCATGCTGAAGTTTGCGTCAACAAAACAAATGAAAGAAAAATGTTATTTAACGACTCACTCAACACATTTTATTTACAGTTATATGACGTCAGACATGTGGTTAAGGACCAGACAGATTTTGAGAGGAAACCCGCTGTCGCCACTACATGGGCTATTCTTTCCGATTAGTAGCAAGGGATCTTTTATTTGCGCTTCCCACAGGCAGGATAGCACAAACCATGCCTTTGTTGAACCAGTTATGGATCACTGGTCGGTGCAAGTGGTTTACGCCTACCCATTGAGCCTTGCGGTGCACTCACTCAGGGTTTGGAGTCGGTATCTGGATTAAAAATCCCATGCCTCGACTGGGATCCGAACCCAGTACCTACCAGCCTGTAGACCCATGGCCCACGACACCACCGAGGCCGGTCGGCAAAACAATTACTGACCTGAATCTGTTCTTTATGTCAGTTCTTACATCAGCATTAATCACTGCGATTGAGACACAGCTTAGTGCTAATATTTTCTGTTTGTGTATAGTTAAAGTTTGTTTTGTTTAACGACACCACTAGAACACATTGCTTTGTTATTCATCGACTATTGGATGTCAAACCTTTGGTAATTTTGACATTATAAAATTGAAACCAACTGCAATTTTTTTTTTTTCAATTAGTAGCAAGGGATCTTTTATGTATACCATCCCACAGACAGGATAGCATATACCACAACCTTTGACATACCAGTCATGGTGCACTGGCGAGAACGAGAAGTAGCCCAATGGAACCACTAACAGGGATGGATCCTAGACTGATTGTCCATCAGGCAAGCACTTTATCAATACCGGTAGTAGAACCGTTGATTTATTTATGGTCAAAGTGCCAGCTATGGTGACTGATATCAAAAGTGGTTTCTGCCGACTTGCAAGCACCTGAAAGTGCAATTATAAGAAGTTCTTTGTTGCTGATCAGAAAGGGTTTGGACCAAGTGTTACAAAATATACAATATATCTGTACTTTAAGTTTCTGACAGGAATAAAAAATAAAAAACACAGGTAGAAAAAGGTATAAACAATATGGGCCGACTTTACGCAGCCTGTTTTAGACTTACACACGTGCAACTACATGCATTTACAATCCCTGTGTTGTTTAAGAAAAACAGGCTTCGTAATTTGGCCCTATTTATACATATATATTCCAAATTTATTATTCTGCTTTTGAGTGGCCCGAGTTAAAAATAGATTAACTTGTACAACTTTTAAAAATATTTTGTTTTCAACCTTGCGACGCTGTTTTCCCAGACTTCTGACCGGGTTGGTTGCAAAAACACTTTGCCTACATATTTGCAAACATTGATAATCAATGGTGTATGTATTCTTTGAGCAAAGTGCTGTTTAGGTTCCATTGTATAGTAAATCTAGCACACCTGCGTTGACAGCTGTCATTTAATTTGACCCAATTATACCTCTAGAGGTGCTGTGTGTTTTGGGAGGTAGTGGTTAAGATTAATAGAAAAAATAATTAGTGGAGACTAGGATGTATAGTTGGAATAAACGTACATAGCATTTGACAGTTTGCACCAATTGGCTGTCATCATTCATTCATCCATCTATCCATCCATTTACCCACCCACCCATCCATTTATCTACCCGTCCATTCATCCATTCATCCATCATCCCATCATCCATTCATCCATGTACATCCATCCATCCATCCATCCATCCACATTCATTCATCCATCCATCTATCCATCCATTTACCCACCCACCCATCCATTTATCTACCCGTCCATCCATTCATCCATGTACATCCATCATCCATTCATCCATGTACATCCATCCATCCATCCATCCATCCATCCATCCATCCACATTCATTCATCCATCTATCCATCCATTTACCCACCCACCCATCCATTTATCTACCCGTCCATCCATTCATCCATGTACATCCATCGATCCACACATCCATTCATCCATGTACATCCATCGATCCATCGATCCACACATCCATTCATCCATGTACATCCATCGATCCATCCATCCATCCATCCATCCAGGTAGTCACCGAGGACCGCCAGCCATGGATCACATGTATCTTGGTTGCATGACTGTCGGTGAAATGAATCTTACATCTTTTTATTTCGGATTGATTTACTAAAAGCTATGGCTCTTAGATAGCATGTGGTAATTTTAACACCTGTTGCAGAGAGGACAAGGGGTTGAGGGATATAGGTAGACAGAGACAGACAGACAGACAGACAGACAGACACACACACAACCACTGCTGCTGCCAAACAGAAACCGGTTGATATGCCTCGGTGAAAGGGGACATACCGACTTTATTAAGTCAGTTGAGTGCTTGCTTGAGGTGCTTGCGTCGCAGGATCAAACCACCTCGGATCCATTCAAATGATTGTTTTTTTTGTCAAAGGCCGTGCTATGTGCTTTCCTGTCTGTGGGAAAGTGCATATAAAAGATCCCTTGCTGCATTAGGAAAAAAGTAGTGGGTTTCCTTTTATAACTGTTTTAGAATTACCAAATATTTGATAGCTGATGATTAATTAATCAATGTGCTCTAGTGGTGTCTTTAAACAAAACTATAATTTTTTAATTCAGTATTACATAAGAAAACAAAAGCAAATGGCAGGACATCATTAGGTCAGTGGGTAGAGAGCAGGATCTACGTCAGTGGGTAGAGAGCAGGATCTAGATCAGTGGGTAGAGAACAGGATCTACGTCAGTGGGTAGAGAGCAGGATCTACGTCAGTGGGTAGAGAGCTCGCTTGAAGTGCCTGTGTTGTAGAATTGAATCTCCTTGGTGGACCCATTTCTAAATATCCAAATGATTCATTACTAAAATGGCGGGTCAGTGTTCAATTGAGGTGGGATTTAGTGCTTGTCTGAGATGGCGTTGGTCGCAGGATCAAATCACCTTGGTGGACCCATTTCTAAATATCATCCAATGATTCATTACTTAAATGGCGGGTCAGTGTTCAACTGAGGTGGGATTTAGTGCTTGTCTGAGGTGGAGTTGGTTGCAGGATCAAACCTCATGGGACTCATTATTGTTTTTCCCATCCCATCCAGTGCCCCATGACTGGCCATGGTGTGTGCTGTCTGACTGTGGGACAGTGATTGTGAAAGATATGTTGCTGCTAATTAATAAAATGTAACACATTTACTCTAACACTATGTTGGATTTATCAAATGTTTGACATCAAATTGTCGATGATTAATAAATTAAAACAAGCTTTAACATTGTGGGCAAATTACTGAAATAGTCAATAAACATATAGGGCCAAATATGTGGATCCTGTTTTAAAAAAAAAACATGTTTAAGTATTGTAAATATACATTGTGTATGTAGTTACATAATGTGTAAGACGAAAATAGACTGTAAGTTCGGCCTATAGTTGGCAGATTTTGAATTATGAAAACATTTTTTAAGATTCTGTCAGAATGATAAACCTAATTTAATATATAGATATTTGTGGATTTCATCTCGTAATGACAGCCTAGTTGGCCATGCATGTACACTTCCTTGTAAGAGTGAACTGGTTTCCTTGTTTAAGCCTTTTTATGTGTTTAAAAAATTAAGTGGGTTTTCAAAATGTCCGTCATAATTAACATTGCAATAAGCCTATAATTCAGTTGCTTCTAAATATGTATTTACAAAATTAATTCCTGAAATTTTATAAGAATAGGACATTATTATTATTTTTTTTAAAGTTTAAATTTTTTCTTCAAAACCATGACCACAAAAACCCGTGTTGGTGCCGAGGCATTTCACTGAGTGGATTGCGTTAGTTAGCAAGCACACCTTCTGGGACTAAGCGGCAGGTAAAAATAGCACCAGTTTAGACCATTTTCAATTCTTCATCAGATAACTGGTTTGCAGCATGAGGTCTGGAATGTACTTACCGTTTACATTCCTCCCTGTCTGTGTGAGCACCAAGTACAGCAGATGGCAGACGGCAAGGGAAGGACTGACTATAATTGTGGAGGGAAATTATGTGCTTCAGAGCCTTCCCCTCCCCCTCCCCTGCCCCTCATGCCAACTCGAATGATCCAATATTGCAGGCCCATAGTAAAATGATATGAGTACTAATGATCTTAAAGTTGAAGTTTGTTTTGTTTAACGACACCACTAGAGCATCAGCTGTTGGATGTCAAACATTTGGTACTTCTGACATATAGTCTTAAAGAGGAACCCCACTACCTTTTTCCATCAATAGCAAGGGATCTTTTATATGCACCATCCCACCCAATTAAAATAAATTTAAAGAAAGTAAAACTATCAGAATGACCAGAAATGAATTTGGTTTAAATCAGAATTGATAATGCAAAATGCAGATGCAAAAAATGATAAATCAATTTTAGTCATTTTCTGCAAAAGAGGTGTTTTTTGTTATACTTTTTATGTAAAACATATCAAGTCCACAATGGGTGATCTTAAGTTGACATAAGTAAAGTAAATAAAGGAGAGAATTTCAAAAAACGAGTATGAAAATCACAACATAAACTGAGTAATGATAGTAGAAGTTGGTTTTTGGATAAAATGGCATTATTGTTTTTTGCTTCTCATCTCTTCATATTTTATATTGCATGAAAACAAATATTAATTGTTAATTATTAAATGTTCTGGCCAAATATTGTTGATGGGTATTATAAATTAGTTGATAAAAAAATTATGTGATAATTATCTCAGTAGTACCAACAAAGACTGGTATGTACTGTCCTGTCTGGAAGCTGCATAGAAAAATCCCTTGCTGCTAATCAGAAAGAGTAGCTCATTTCGTAGCAGCAGCAGTGGGTTTCCTCTCTTTATCTGTGGTCTTAACCATGTTTGTCCAATGCCATATTACAACCATAATTAAAACGTTTTGAGTACATGTATTGTTGAATAAAACATTCCTTGCCTTTATGTACGTAGCCTTACTCAGGGACGGGACGGGACGGGACGTAGCTCAGTGGTACAGTGCTCGCCTGATGCGCGTTCTATCTAGAATCGATTCCCGTCGGTGGGTGCATTGGAATATTTCTCATTCTAGCCAGTGCTCCATAACTGGTGTAACAAAGGCTTTGTGGTATGTACTGTCCTATCTGTGGGATGGTGCATATAAAAGATCCCTTGCTGCTAATCGAAAAGAGTAGCCCATGAAGTGGCGACAGCAGGTTTCCTCTCTCAATATGTGTGGTCCTTAAAGGAGAGGACAATTAAGGCATTTGGCCTGGTATGCATATTCAACGATATATAATGCACATTATTGCTTAATATCAACACGTATAATCATATAGTTAATTAATAAAACGGTTAAATGTGACGACTATTATATATAACGGGCGCAGCCATTTTGTACTATCTCAGTGAGTATGCCCTCTGGCGAGCTGGTGGTTACGTAATACTTAACGCGTCACGTCAGGAATGAGCCTTAGAACTAGAGAAACACAATCTACCTGGTTTTTGCGGGATGATAAATAGTCATACATTGCAATGTTCTGTAATAATACACATCCCAGTAAGCCAACAGTAAGTATATCCAGCACTATATATATTATTTTTCAATACAAAATAAAATACCATTGTCAAAGTAGCTACACAACAAGTCGAAACAATTAACAATGTTTTGCCCATGCATTAACCTACGTACTGAAATGATACACGGAGTGTTTTCTTAGTTAATTGGTCTATGCTAATAGTTGCTTCTACCTTTGATTCCTGATTGGCAGGTGTGTATTTGATTGGTAACCAGACGAGCCAATTAATTGACGCTGTCTAGACACAAAAATACATACCAGTATTGTGGAATATTACCTGTCGCCCCTAAAATTGTAATGGACATGGTTTATTACTGTAAATAGTTCTGTAAAACTATTGGTTAAGTAGATTTTTCCATCTAAAAACACAGAACTGACCAATTACGTAGTTCCAAAGAAAAGAAAATTACCACTTGGGTATTGTGGGTTGTCGTTTTTGCTCCAACGTAGCATATCAATAGGCGTAATAGTGTCAATTTTTCCTTTGGATTATTAAACAGAGAAAAACGCTATAACCCCATTTTTTTTCCGTTAATGCAACTTGAAATATATTTAGTTAAACAGTTTATTATATTATTACGTCATTTATTCTGTTTTACAAGTCAGGTTGATCAAAGAGAAGCGCCTTGTCGAAAATTACTGCTTTTGTTTACACTGTACATACAGGAGATGGTCAGGAGCTGACGTCACTTCGCCCCAAGCTATCCCACCGGACGTCACAAAAACAAAACAAAATGGCTGTCCCCAGTTAGCAGGAATAATCATGGTTTTTTATTAACTCTAAAATTACGCGTTTTTCATTTGCTAAAGTGTCAGTATGTGTTGGTGGTCCAGGTATGCATCATTCCAACACATAAGGCTCTTGTTGGAGTTGACCCTACCTTTAACCATATGTCCGACACCATATAACCGTAAATAAAATGTGTTGAGTGCGTCGTTAAATAAAACATTTCCTTCCTTCTCAAATTACAAATGTAACATACATGCATATTTGTAATCGTTATAAATATGGGGCGGGATTTAGCTCAGTTGGTTGTGTGCTCACTTGAGATGCTTGCGTTGCAGGATCAAAGCACCTCGATGAATCCATTGAACTAATTGTTTTTTTTCCTCGTTCCAACCAGTGAATCACAGTTGGTCAAATGCTGTGGTATGTTCTTTCCCATCTGTGGGAAAGTGCATACAAAACATCCCATGCTCCATTCCTCTCATGACCACGTGTCAGAATTACCAAATGTTTGACATCCAATAGCCAATGATTAATTAATCAATGTGCTCTAGTGGTGTCGTTAAACAAAACTATATTCTTTTCATTATGAATACAATAAGCAACACTTAATGAAACTACATATATATAGGTTATACAGCAGGTATCGGTATATGGTTGATTAAAAACATTACTTTAAACTTTTGATAACTTTGAAATTTACCTACGTAAATGCTTATGTACAGTTAAATTATATTTGATGTCAGTGCACTGCATATTGTTAAAAGCAACAACAACAAACTGTGTATCAGGTATGCAAGGTATTTGTGCCATTTTGATTATTCACCAACATGAAGACCTTAAATGTATAAACGTATCCACATATCCATGTACAGTGGCCCCTCTATTGAGAAATATTTTAAATAGTTCTGTCAGTGACAAGGCAAAGCATGTTAATTTTGTTTTAACAACAGCACTAGGGCACACTGATTAATTAATCATCGGCTATTGGATGTCAAATATTTGGTAATTCTGACATGTACAGTATAGTCTTTAGTTTAAAGTTTGTTTTGTCTAACAACACCACTAGAGTACATTGGTTAATTAATCATCTGCTATTGGATGTCAAACATACACACAGTATAGTCTTTAGTTAAAGTTTGTTTTGTCTAAAGACACCACTAGAGTACATTGGTTAATTAATCATCTGCTATTGGATGTCAAACATACATACAGTATAGTCTTTAGTTAAAGTTTGTTTTGTCTAAAGACACCACTAGAGCACATTGGTTAATTGATCATTGGCTATTGGATGTCAAACATACATACAGTATAGTCTTTAGTTAAAGTTTGTTTTGTCTAAAGACACCACTAGAGTACATTGGTTAATTAATCATCTGCTATTGGATGTCAAACATACATACAGTATAGTCTTTAGTTAAAGTTTGTTTTGTCTAAAGACACCACTAGAGTACATTGGTTAATTAATCATTGGCTATTGGATGTCAAACATACACACAGTATAGTCTTTAGTTAAAGTTTGTTTTGTCTAAAGACACCACTAGAGCACATTGGTTAATTAATCATCGGCTAGATGTCAAATATTTGGTAATTATAAATATCGGTGTCTGTATATTATTCAGTGTGTTTTCAGTTGTCGTAATGCTTGTACCTGTATGTATGTAAACTTCATTAATAATTCTATATTTTTGTGTAAAGAATTATTGGTAGATAAAATCAAATTTGGGCTTTTAGTTCTACATACATTAGGATGACTGAAAAAGCATTGCTTGAAGTGACAGTGATATTGTAAAAACCCTACAAAACATTTAATATGTAGTTTTAATTGTTAAAAAGGCAATATTAGACGTAGGGTGGGGCCATTTATATCATCATCATCATCATCATCCATGTTTGTAATGTCCAAAAAATTTATAATGTGTGTGTGTGTGTGTGTGTGTGTGTGTGTGTGTGTGTGTGTATGTGTGTATGTGTGTGTATGTGAATGTATATATGTGTGTGTGTGTGTATGTGAATGTATATGTGTGTGTGAGAGAGTGAGAGAGATGTGCTGGGTCACCGGCACTAAAGCGTTTAGTTCCTGTACAGACATAACAATGACTAGCGGCATGATGTAGTGTTGTGTCTACACAATAACGTGCACCACACTTGACCCCGGATCAGCATACACCCCTAATAAGTGCATGTTCACAGATAACGTAAGCCGTGGTCTCGGTGGGGGAAAGGACTTTAAAAATGTGACTGCATATCCGTTTGTACTTAACCGTTTGTACTTAACCTAGTTGCAACTGCGGTTTCCATAAACTTAGATTGCTCTGTATACCCAGCTATTGCAAAATAGCCACCATTGTTAAAGTGTGTTCGGGTTCGTCCACAATTGCATGATCACATGGCAATGTCATGACAGTTTTGGGGGCCGGACCTAGCTCAGTCGGTAGAACGCTTGCCTGAAATGCTTGTGTCATAGGGTAGAACCACATTAGCAGTGTTAGAGATTAAAAATTTTGGGCAGTATCCCAGTTGGACACTAACATTTCAAAATCTGGTATCCCACCTGAGAATTTAGTTTTATATGGTATCCCGGTGGGATACTGGGTTCTTGAAATCTGGTATCCAAAATTAAATTCTGGTATCCCCAGGATATCGGGATACCGTTAATCTCGAACACTGCATTAGTGGACCCTTTCTCTGATTGGGTGTTTTTTAGTCCTAACCAGTACACCACAGCAGGTATATTAAAGGGTGTGGTATGTGCAGTCCCGTTTGTGGGAAAGTGCGTATATAGACAAAACTACATATATGTGGTTTTCTGATTTCTGTATTCCACGAGTGGATTTCCTGCCGGGTTTCCGGCAGGAAATACACGAGTGGAATACAGAAATCAGAAAACCACATATATGTAGTTTTGTATTTATTACATACCCTAAATTGGAAAATTTTTTCCAAATAATAATTTAGAAATTGTAACACTGCTAGCTAATGACGGGGATTTCTAAATTTACACAACTAGGACAGCTGTGTTACTATGCGGACTGAAGAACCACCAATTATTACACAAAGGAATATAGTTCTATTTAAACAATAAACAGAAATAAGAAAAAAACGAGTGAAAAGTTACCTATAATTTTAATGATATTGTTTGAAATGCCTTTTAAAGACAATGTAATAGCTAAAATTCACGAACAATATAATATTTAATTTGCTCGTAATACGTCAGAAAACATTCAGCGTGCCAGTTTTAACAACGAAGAAAAATGTCAAGAATTGTTCACTCAGTGTCTGAGTCGTCATCGGTGTGATTTCTTTTATTGATGTTCATGGAATTATTCGTTGCTGAAAAGTTTAAGTTTATAATTAAATGTGCCTCCATAAATCATCGCTCCACTGAATAATCCAGTTGACAGTTCATTCAAGTTTTCTACGTGAGGAGACGGCATTGTTGCTAAAGTCGACGACAGTCACTTTTCGAAACCTTGTTTTGGCTTCGTACACAATAAATATAGCATCTTACCGTAATTTCACTAGAAATCCATATTTCGTAAAAGGTGCAATTTTTTAATCACAAGATTTTGTTCAAAGACATCCAGGTGCATTAGTAATGTTAAGAAAAAAAAAAATTCAATAGCAATTTTACATTGGAATTTGTTCAAAAAGGAAACGTCATGTACCCAGTTTATGGTTATTGTAAGGAGATGCAAAGTAACGTCATTGGAATACTGACGTCATTTAAATTCAAAATTAGTTGTATTATTACAATGCTGCGCCACATTAAAATAAAAACTAGTCTACTAACCTTGACCCCTGTCAAATTCCTATAACAAGCAGACAACGCTGTTTACAGGTCGGTACTTTTATTATTTTTCATAATTCTGGACAAAATATTAATTTGAAGTTTTGAAAGATGAAAGAAATAAAACGTACCTTTTGTCAAATATATCATATCACAAAATTACGGTTGGAGATGTTTTATTTATTGAAAAAGAATAAGAATTGTGTACGATGTAACAACCCAAAATAAGGGTCCATAAAGTGACTGTCGTCGACCTTAACTATCGTGGATTAAAAGCTTGTTAGTTAGTAGTGTTTCCATCTCAAGTTTTGGTATCGCGCTCATTAAATTGTAAATATTTGTCACCGTTTTCGTCTGTTTTCAGTTCAAATTTTCCACAAAATGACATTTTAAACAAACCAAGCACAATCTTTGTTTACATATCGCAAAGGGCATTCCCGGTAACCGTTGAATACGGTATAGTTCCGGCAGTTGAGTTGAATACGGAAAGTTGTATTCAATTCTTGTATTCAGAGCTGTATTTATATAGTAAGATTTAATGGGTATGTAATAAAAACTATTCCTTGTTGCTAATGGAAAAATGTTCTGGGTTTCCTCTGAAGATGAGTCAGAATTACCAAATGTTTGACATGCAATGCCTATGATTAATAAATCACTGTGCTGTAGTGGTGGTGTTTAAAAAAACTAAAACTTTTGTACATCAGACTGTACAGTGTGTATTAACACTTGTATACCATAATGTGTACAGTGTATATTATCATTTGTATACCACACTGTACAGTATGTATTATCACTTGTATACCACACTGCATGTACAGTGTGTATTATTATTTGTATACCATAATGTATATAGTGTGTATTTTCACTTGTATACCACACTGTACAGTATGCATTATCACTTGTACCCCAGACTGTGTACAGTATGTATTATCACTTGTACATCAGACTGTGTTCAGTGTCTGTGTATTATATGTGTATTATCACTTGTACACCAGACTGTGTTCAGTGTCTGTGTATTATATGTGTATTATCACTTGTCCACCAGACTGTTCAGTGTCTTGTGTATTATCTGTGTATTACCACTTGTACACCAGACTGTGTGCAGTGTCTGTGTATTATATGTGTATTATCACTTGTATACCAGACTGTGTGCAGTGTCTGTGTATGATGACTGGTACATGAGATATTGATCGGTGTTTACTTGTTAGTGGCTAATCATGGTCTGAAGGCTGATGGTCCACTCTGTCTAGACATGCTATATTAGTATTTAATTGTTTAACAGTCAGCCTGCCCACAACACCGATTTAGCTCAGTCTAGCTCTGTCTAGCTCGCTTGACCTTTCTGGCTTGTATCAAAGTTTGCGTTAGATTACACACCCATGTCTGGCTGCTCATAATGCTTGTAATTAGTATTACAAATTGCCGTGTATGTAAAATAATTTAATACACTGGTACTGTACATCTGTACAGGCTAGCCACCGTGTTTCAAGTAGACTGCTGTGGGGATTGCCAGATTGTGCAAGACCCAGAGTTATGTCAGTGTGTGTATGAGCTAACAGGGATTGTTGGAACACTTCCAGTTTTGTCCATGGCACAAAGAATGTAGCAGTTATAGTGAAATGTATTTAAGGATTGTGGGACTGTATGGGTACGGTTGCATACATCATGAAGTGGAGGGGGGTTGGGTAGTGTAAAGGGGAGAGTGTGTGTATGTGTCTGTCTTAATATATATATATATATATATATATATAATTTGTGGTTATCTCATATATTTCTTTGAGTGTGTGTGTGTATGCATGCATACCTGCGTGGGTGCATGTTATGCGCACACGTACATGCGTCGGATCCCCGAGAAGAGAGGTATGGGTCCCGGAACAAGTGTTTATTAAGCGTTGTTAAAATTGGTTCTCTATAATTGTGACACCTGCTGTTGATGAAACTATATTAGGATAGGACTAGATAAATATATGGGCATTCAGAAATGGAATCAGTGTTCTGGGGGTGTGTGTGTTTCATACAGAGTGCAACATTTAAAAAGGGCGCCTGTAGTATTCGAAAGTACAGTAACATGCATTATATAAAATATGGCAATCTTCCACAAATACCAAATCAACAAAGATGCATGTTCAAGATAAAAGATTGCATGTTCTCCACCAAAAAGAAATAAATCCTTTATATGCAAGTGCCAGACACTGGATGATTTGTGTGGCAATTCCAAATTTGTGTATGTTGGAGGGGTGGGGTGCACTTCTGACACCCCCCCCCCCCCCCCCCCCCCCCCCCCCAACCAGGATTAAATGATTACAACATTCTCACATGTTAAATAGGACTGGCTTTTTCTACGTATTATGCATTCATGTTTGTATTGTCATAGACATAAAAATTGCACATATATATAGGTTTATATTTATTACATCCCCTACCATGAGATTGCATTTTAGACAAACGTGCAAGAAGACTTTAAAAAGATTTAGTGTTGATCCACAAACTGGGAATAATGGGCATTCCTTTCAACTCGTGCATACTTATTTAACTACATATAACAGTGTGTGTGTGTCGAGAGTGCATGCACCCCCTTCATGGACCCACAAGGTCTACTTTTTGAATTAAAAAGATCTGTAGCAATGATCCCCCCCCCCCCTTTCAAGGACCCACAAGGTCTACTTTTTGAATTAAAAGATCTGCAGCAATGCCCCCCCCCCACCCCCTTCATGGACCCACAAGGTCTACTTTTTGAATTAAAAGATCTGCAGCAATGACCCCCCTTCATGGACCCACAAGGTCTACTTTTTGAATTAAAAGATCTGCAGCAATGATTCCCCCCTTCCCCCTCTTCATGGACATACAAAGTCTACTTTTTGAATTAAAAGATCTGCAGCAATGACCGTCTTTTACAATGTCAACACTCAAAAAAGGTGTTTTTTTTAAAGTTAACTCCCCTCCCCCACTGGAACCCAAGATTCATAAACAGGATTGTGGTCCTGTTTATGAATCTAGTTCTTATTAAAGTCACAGACCCTAGTTTCAACCCATGAAAAGGGACACTAAGTTTGGTTAATTTACAAACCTGTGACGGATAAGGATACATTTACAACAGACTGAAACGAGAGTGTCACTTTAAAATGTGGAACTTAGTTTGACACCCAGTAGCCGATGTATTTTTCGTGCTGGGGTGTCGTTAAACATTGATTGATTGGTTGATTGATTGGTTGATTGGTTGATTGATTGATTGATTCATTCATTCATTGAAACAGGGAGCGGAGGAATACCCTCTAAGAATACACTGGAACTCATTTCCATAACTGGTTTCTCAGAGGTTTGTGTGTTTTTAAAAATATGTAAAATGCCAAAAGAGTAAAATCAAAGTAATGATAATGTCTGATAGTGAAAAATATGCCAGTGTGTGTGAACACTAGGGTCTCTCTCTTTAAATGAAAATACTGAGGTGGAAAAAGAACATGTTTTAATGATGCTCTTTTAAATCTACTGTGGTACAAACTACATGTACACGCATATGTAAGTAACATTGAAAATTTAAGTAATCACATGTATGCACGCACACAAACACATTTGCAAACACACACACACACAAACACAGACAGCCTTCTACATTACAACTGAATTGTTCGCACATGCGACAATTTTTTTAATTATAAAAATACAATTAGGAGCCATCTGGCTCCTAGATGAAAAAGTTGATGTAGATGGCTGATATAAACACGCACACACGCACACACACAGACAGACACATACACACACACATACACACACACACACACACACAGACACACACACACACCCACATACACACACCCACACAGACACAGACACACACACACACACACACACACACATACACACACCCACACAGACAGACACACACACACATACACACACCCACACAGACACAGACACAGACACACACACACACACACACACACACACACACACACACAAACACACACACACACACACACACACAGACAAACATACACACACACACACAGTCACACGCACACACACAGACAAACACACAGACACACACACACAGACAAACACACACAGACATGCACACACGCACACGCGCACACACACGCAGTAGTTTTCCACACCACTATCAAAAAATACTGAGTGTCTGTCGAATGATGTACTGCAGATATTGCTGTGTATTTCCCAGTTCCAAGGTGTAAACCATGTTTGAATGATTAGGCTTGCAGACTTGAGAAAAACCTGCTGGCATGTGGCACCTTTGATCACCGTTATGACATCTAGGCTGGCTACTGTTTACTGTGAGATATTCTCACCGTATTACATAAAGGGTTGGGATGTAATCCAGTGGTAAACCTGCTGGCATGTGGCACCTTTGATCACCATTATGACATCTAGGCTGGCTACTGTTTACTGTGAGATATTCTCACCGTATTACATAAAGGGTTGGGATGTAGTCCAGTGGTAAACCTGCTGGCATGTGGCACCTTTGATCACCGTTATGACATCTAGGCTGGCTACTGTTTACTGTGAGATATTCTCACGTATTACATAAAGGGTTGGGATGTAGTCCAGTGGTTGATAGCTCGTCTGATGCATGGTCAGTCTAAGATCGATTCCTGTCGGTGGGCCCATTGACCTATTTCTCATTCCAGCCAGTGCACCACGACTGGTATATCAAAGGTCGTGATATGTGCTATCCTGTCTGGGACGGTGCATATAAAAGATCCCTCGCTAGTGATGGAAAAATGTAGCGGGTTTCCTCTCTTAAGACTATAAGTCAAAGTAACCAAATGTTTGACATCCAATAGCCGATAATTAATAAATCAATGTGCTCTAGTGGTGTTGTTAAACAAAACTAACTTATATTACTTTTATGGGTCCCTGTGCTATGGCTGAATTCATAGACTGACTGTTAATCTTAGTTTGAAGATCATGTATATTGTGGGCACCCTACTTAAATATACACATAATTTTATAAAACATCTCCTTGTTGTTTTTACTAATACATATGATATGTTCCTATTTTAAACTTATTTACCATATTTGACCAACCAACTGATAAAATATTTTTTGTAATTTGTAGTCATTTAA
Organism: Gigantopelta aegis; assembly: GCF_016097555.1. Lineage (NCBI taxonomy): Eukaryota > Metazoa > Mollusca > Gastropoda > Neomphalida > Peltospiridae > Gigantopelta > Gigantopelta aegis. The sequence continues at coordinate 2,836,482 of NC_054712.1, read as the reverse complement.
CAGATGATAAAAGTTTGTTTCTACTGTACATGAGTATTGATAATTTATTTATGTATATTAAAAAAAAGAGTAATTACTAATAAAATGGTTAATTTTTTGTTATTTTCCTTCAATCCATTTACACTATATTGAGGCACAATCCATTTACACTATATTGAGGCACAATCCATTTACTCTATATTGAGGCACAATCCATTTACTCTATATTGAGGCACAATCCATTTACTCTATATTGAGGCACAATCCATTTACACTATATTGAGGCACAATCCATTTACTCTATATTGAGGCACAATCCATTTACTCTATATTGAGGCACAATCCATTTACTCTATATTGAGGCACAATCCATTTACACTATATTGAGGCACAATCCATTTACTCTATATTGAGGCACAATCCATTTACTCTATATTGAGGCACAATCCATTTACTCTATATTGAGGCACAATCCATTTACACTATATTGAGGCACAATCCATTTACTCTATATTGAGGCACAATCCATTTACTCTATATTGAGGCATAATCGAAGTTACACATAGCGACATGTAGTAATCAAAACTACTTTTGTGGATGTTGGTAGTCAAAAATGGAGTATACATGATATATTATTTAAAAAACCCACCAGAATTTCTCCCCCTCCCAATTTACAAAATCGTGGCTCTGCTCCTGACACATTTATATGTCTGAGCTACTTGATTTTGGAAGATATCCAGCTTTGTTCATAAAAAGAATGCAGCACTTTTTATGTGTGTCAGGGCTTGCAATGTTTACTCTTGCAGTCTGACAAGCATTTTTTTTTATGCACACACACACACACACACACACACATACACACACACACACACACACACATATCAAAAAACAAAACAGGAATACTGCATGAAATTTCATATGCACAAATTGTCCATGTTTGCTATCTTGAATAATCAGACAGACCACATTTGTAGGTCAGTGAGATTAATCAAGTGTCAGAAGAGGCAGGGGATTGGGGGGGGGGGGCAGGTGGAGTTCAGAGGTGCAGAGGAGGAGGGTTTGGGGGTAAACACCTCCCCACCCACTACCAAGTAAAAAAAAAAAAAAAAATTATGGAGAAAAACTCAACACCCCCCCCCCCCCCCCCCCCGAAACTTAGCTTGCCAATTTCTAGACCCCTTGTACAATTTCCTGCATACATGTCTGCTGAAAGTTGATTTTGAAATGTTTCATGGATAATGAAAACAATATAGCCAGTGTTCAGCATCCAACTGATGAACTTGCAGAGTGGTATGTGACCTAGTTGTAGAGCATTCACCTGAGGTGCAGTGGGTCACATGGTTGTCACATGACAGATACAAGTGCCTCTTGTTGGTATGAACATTAGACTGCTATGTGCCATGTGCTATGCGCTGTCCTGTCTGAGCAATTCTTTGTTTTAGTTCCGTCCAGGGACCCATATTGGTACATATACATCAAGGAAGGAAGGAAGGAAATGTTTTATTTAACAATGCACTCGACACATTTTATTTACAGTTATATGGCATCAGACATATGGTTAAGGACCACACAAATAGTGAGAGAGGAAACCTGCTGTCGCCACTTCATTAGCTACTCTTTACGATTAACAGCAAGGGATCTTTTATATGCACCATCCCACAGATTATTTCACAAGCGACAGAAACATGATACGAAATGGTAGCAAGTTTAATATCTTATTTATTACCCATAATGGATCCTAATTTATATTATTCAACTCATTTGGTTCATGTTCCTGTAAGTGTGTAGTGCACCAGTTGACGACATCATCTTGTGACTTGGCATTCTAGTGGGACATATCACATTGATATGTACCAAGATTTGTTTCAGCCCTAGGGGTAATAATTGCTGTTATCATTTCTTGTCAATCCAGGGCCCGTGCTTATAAAATGTTTAGAGTCCAGACTCAATGTCTAATGACATCACACATACATTTGTATGTTGTAGCCATGACATTAGTGTCTCAAACTCTATTAAGAGTCTAGACTCAATGTCTAATGACATCACACGTACATTTGTATGTTGTAGCCATGACATTAGTGTCTCAAACTCTATTAAGAGTCTAGACTCAATGTCTAATGACATCACACGTACATTTGTATGTTGTAGCCATGACATTAGTGTCTCAAACTCTATTAAGAGTCTAGACTCAATGTCTAATGACATCACACGTACATTTGTATGTTGTAGCCATGACATTAGTGTCTCAAACTCTATTAAGAGTCTAGACTCAATGTCTAATGACATCACACGTACATTTGTATGTTGTAGCCATGACATTAGTGTCTCAAACTCTATTAAGAGTCTAGACTCAATGTCTAATGACATCACACGTACATTTGTATGTTGTAGCCATGACATTAGTGTCTCAAACTATTAAGAGTCTAGACTCAATGTCTAATGACATCACACGTACATTTGTATGTTGTAGCCATGACATTAGTGTCTCAAACTCTATTAAGAGTCTAGACTCAATGTCTAATGACATCACACGTACATTTGTATGTTGTAGCCATGACATTAGTGTCTCAAACTCTATTAAGAGTCTTCAGTCTAGACTCTGAAAGTTTTATAAGCACCAGGCCAGACCTTGTTGTTTACTATATCCTTTTGGTTTAATCAATTAATCTCAGACAAAACAATCACACAAAAGGTTTTTTCAACAGCTCTGTTGTATGTCTTTTTTAATTTAGGGGGCAGGACGTGCAGTGCACCATGACTGGTATATCAAAGGCCGTGGTATGTACTACCCTGTCTGTGAGATGGTGCATATAAAAGATCTCTTGCTGCTAATTCGAAAAAGAGTAGCCCATGAAGTGGCGACAGCATGTTTCTTCTCTCAATATCTGTGTGGTCCTTATAACCGTAAATAAAATGTGTTGAGTGCATCATTAAATGAAACATTTCTTTCTTTCTTTTCTTTAAATTTAGCGTCATAAAATATTAGTGTCTTGTATGACCTCACTAAATTCACTAACATTTTATTTCCTGATTTACAGTGCTTTCTGTACTGAAAATGGATTAAAAGTAAATATTAAAACAGTAAGTGCACCGTTATTACTAAGTATCTGAATGTCAGTGTCATCGGGAATGATCGTAAATACCTGTAAATTACCAGCTTTAAGCGAGTATCAACTAGGTCATTGAACTCTGTTCACTGTTCATAGGAAGCATTGCAGGGACCGCTGGATTGCAGGGTGAGGTGGGGGTCGGGGGCGGTGACAGCTTATACATCGTTGATCCATGGCTCTGATGCATTTCGTGTGTTTTATTTTCAGTAAAATGTTTAACATACACTCCTACAAGTCACTTGAAGTGTTATGGTCAGCCTGATGAGAGAGAGAGAGACACACACACACACAGACAGACAGACAGACAGACACACAGAGACACACAGAGAGAGAGAGACAGATAGATTAATGTTTCTGCATTCTTTTCTTGATTTTGATATTATTTTTTATGTCTGTATAATTCATATATGGAAATAAATTATTGAATTGAAATTGAATTGAATATTGGCCAAATATGCGACTGTTTTCTGGTGCAGAGTAGCCTATTAAAAAACAGACCAAAAAAACAAAAACAAAACTTAACCGATTTACTTGTGTTTTAAAGAGGGGCATTTGGTCTTGGTGACAGATTTCCTAACAGTAGTTATGCCGTTATTATGGAAAATAAATTATCATCCTTTGCAACCCCATTGTTCTTGAACGTGCACGTGTCATTCGCAATGAATACCGCCACTGGTATAAATAAAATTATTGTCCATGGAAATGTTTTAATTGCAGGGGTTGCTATCATTGGCTCCCCATCACTGCCCTGAGACTAAAGTCTGAACCATATTGTTAACAACTACAGTAAATTATTCTCCTACCTTTAATTACCAATATATTTTATCCACATTTTGTCCAGACAAATCGTGAAAAAACCATTACAATGACGCACATTCCATAGTAATGTTTTTTTCATGATTTCTGTCTGGACAAATTGTGGGGAAAATCTAATGGTACTTAAAGGTAGAACTTAGAAGAGTAATTTATCTTAGTTGTTAACAATGTGGTTTACTTAAAGGTAGCAGAGTAATTTATCATAGTTGTTAACAATGTGGTTTACTTAAAGGTAGAAGAGTAATTTATCATAGTTGTTAACAATGTGGTTTACTTAAAGGCAGAAGAGTAATTTATCATAGTTGTTAACAATGTGGTTTACTTAAAGGCAGCAGAGTAATTTATCTTAGTAGTTAACAATGTGGTTTACTTAAAGGCAGAAGAGTAATTTATGTTAGTTGTTAACAATGTGGTTTACTTAAAGGCAGGAGAGTAATTTATGTTAGTTGTTAACAATGTGGTTTACTTAAAGGCAGGAGAGTGGTTTACTTAAAGGCAGGAGAGTAATTTATCTTAGTTGTTAACAATGTGGTTTACTTAAAGGCAGGAGAGTAATTTATCTTAGTTGTTAACAATGTGGTTTACTTAAAGGCAGGAGAGTAATTTATCTTAGTTGTTAACAATGTGGTTACTTAAAGGCAGGAGAGTAATTTATCTTAGTTGTTAACAATGTGGTTTACTTAAAGGCAGGAGAGTAATTTATCTTAGTTGTTAACAATGTGGTTTACTTAAAGGCAGGAGAGTAATTTATCTTAGTTGTTAACAATGTGGTTTACTTAAAGGCAGGAGAGTAATTTATCTTAGTTGTTAACAATGTGGTTTACTTAAAGGCAGGAGAGTAATTTATCATAGTTGTTAACAATGTGGTTTACTTAAAGGTAGAAGAGTAATTTATCATAGTTGTTAACAATGTGGTTTACTTAAAGGTAGGAGAGTAACCTTACTTAACCTTTAGACTACTGGATTAATTTTTGACAAAAAACACGTTGAGTGGGTACAAGTTTATAATTTTTACTCACATATATTTACTTAAATGTTTTATAAATACATAAAATAAAGTTCATATTTGAATCGGTAAGTATTATTTTCGTGTATTTTTCAAATTTTTGTGTTATTTTAGATCAGTTATTGTTGATTAAAATTAGGCCAAAAATTTAAAATTTTATTTTCAAATTATCTGTCACAATCAGCTATTGATCCCTGAAAATGACCGTGATGTGCCGCCATTGTTATCAAGCGAAAATAGTTGCCGAAAACCACTTTTTGAACTAAAAATTTCAAGCCATTTTACAGTGAAAAATCTAATTTTAAAGACAGGAAGCTAAGTTGTCTTTTGTTTCCTGTTACTAAATCGCTTCCGGTGAGTGTCGTGTGCAAAGCAGTGGGAAATATGAATTGGGGAATGCACTGTATACAGTGTACAGTATGTTGACTGGCGTAACGTCGGACGAGATATCTTGCCTGCAGTAGTCAGAAGGTTAAAGGTATGAGAGTAATTTTTTGTAGTTGTTAACAATGTGGTTCACTTAGTTTAGCCGTAGTTTAAAATGTGCTGAGGTGTCGTTAAACAAACATTGCTTTCCTGTCTTTTCTCACTCTTGACCAAGTGTTGAAGTAGCAATCCATGTATGTTAACCACCAGATAGACAAAGTTTAAAATGTGCTGAGGTGTTGTTAAACAAACATTCCTTTCCTATGCAGGATGAGTTCTTTGACACTGAGTTAAATACTGCAACACGTTCTGAAAGTGGTTAGATTTGGGAGGTATTTCAAAAGAATTGTATCTGGGAAAGAAAGAAAAAAAAGAAGAAATAAATAAAAAGAAAAAAGAGAGGTCTTTGGATTTCAAGTGCATGCAGGGTGAAGGACATAAAACGAGGACACATGTGCATATGCATATAGTGGGGTTATTTTTGTCGCCGTTTATTTATGCCTTTCATGCCGTCCTGCCCGGCTGTTACGTTTTTCTGTCGGGGACTGGTTGAGAGAATAATTGCCTGTCACCAGTTGCAGGTGACTGGAAGACTGTTTCCACCTGTGTGTGTGTGGTCGTAATGGTGTTTATTACACAACACTAGCTGTTAACGATGGCAATCGGCAGTGCTGTGATATGTAGCTGTGGTGTTTTCAATTTTCCCTGGCATTTATATGTATTTTACCATCAAACTGATTATTTATTATTATTTTTTTGTTGTTGTTGAAAATAAATTCTGCTTTGTAAACTAAAAAAAATAGAAAAAACGTACATGTAGATAAGAAACGAAATAAAAGAAAGAAATACTTGCAAAGTTCTTTCTTTATTTTAAAAAATGTTTTGTCACATTAGGTTCCATTTAACAGCAGTAGAGACAAGTTTCTTAATTGTATGTAAGTGTATTAAATGTTTGTAAGTTTGTAGGTGCGACATTAATTGTCGTAGGTCAGGGTCATTATTTTTTCTGTATTTAGATAAATTTTAAACAGCAATTCTCTGAATAACATCTTTCTAAGAGTTGCAAAAATACATCCATTAATTTCCAGTATTTTAGGGTTTATAATTTTACCCTTCGTACCCTCGTGCAGAAACCGTGATCGGCAGTAATTGCCAGCAAAGGCTAGCAATCCCTCCTCCCCTCCCCTCCATACTCACCTGAAAAGTTTTAAGAGAATGACAGATTGATTTCCTTGAAATACATTTTTTAATTCATGACAATTTACATGTACTGAAGGGTCTGATTACTTGATGTTCGGTCGGTTTGACCGTTGATATATACCAGTTGAGTGCTTTACCACTGGACTACCTCCTGCCCTCATAAATACGATAGCAGTGACAAGTGAAAATTAGGTGGCTCATTCTCAGTGGAGTTCAGTGTATTTGACACTCCATGAGATTGTTCACCTAGCACCACGTCAAGAGAGAGATCTCCAGCTCTCCTTGATAATGCTCATGGCGAAGGTTCATCAGTTTTGCAGGGCTTTAGATTGCACCAAAGCCAAGGAGATAAACAATGCCCAGAATAAGTATACTCAAAATAAACATGCACAAATTAAATACAAAATTATTGACCGTAAAAGTTTCACTTCAAATCCACTGAATTGGTGTGTTTTAATTAGATTATTAAAGTAACTTGAAATGCAATTCTGAATACCTACAAATGCAATTCTGAATACCTACAACCCTTCACAGGGCTCAAAATTAGAAGTAAAATATGGCATGCTGTTATTTAAAAAAAAAAAAATAGCTGGCCAAAAGAAATATGGCCGTCTAAGAAAAAAATGTGTTCTGCTAGAAATAGACAGCATGGGTTGAGTGGAAGGTTTGGGACAGTGTGTGGAAAATTAGGACGTCTGAGATTTATTATAGAGTATTGTAAAATGAGAATATAACACTCACGAGCTCTGCCTCAGCTAAATAGAAAATACATACATACACTCTCTTGAATAACGACATGCAAGTTTTTGGTAGTTTTTGCCGAGCCGATATATTTTAACATGCTCATATACCACAACGGTTTCGAGCATGTCTGTCCCAGGTCCCATTTCTGGTTAGTTTTAGCAGATAATTTCTTCTTTCACTTGCTGGGTCTGAAAAAATGGACCGCTGTTTGCAGGATGCTATTTCAAGCCCTGCTTCAGCCAACCTTGCTGTGTTTCAAACAGTTAAATGTTTGAAATTTACTGTTGAATGTCAAACATTTGGTAATTCTGACACGTGGTCATCAGAAGAAACCCACTACATTTTTCCTAATGCAGCAAGGGATCTTTTATATGCACTTTCCCACAGACAGAAAAGCACTAGTTGTGGTGCACTGGTTGGAATGAGAAAAAACCCCAATCAGCTGAATGGATCCACCAAGGTGGTTTGATCCTGCGATGCAAGCACCTCAAGCGAGCACTCATCTGATTGAGGTAAATCCCACCCCTAAGTGAGATTTAAGGGCCTGTTTTGGAACAATGTCAGACTCTTGATTAGTAAATAAGAGCATGTCATTGTACCAATACATATAGCAGCAGTGACATTTATAAAAACAACTAAAAACAAAGTAAAAACACTCGGTGAAAGTAATTTATTATATCATTATTTGATTTTGAAATGTCAGAATGCCATATTTTAACGGACATCTTGATTTGTAAGGAAATATACATGTCATTTCCACCCACTGTCTGTCGATAGTGTTGGAAAAGATGAATTAGTGATGCTGCATGTATGCTGTGATATTTCAACATGTTTTAGTAATGTGAAAGCACACAAAACATTTTGTAGGTTTTTACTATCGTCATTCCAGTACCATGTTTAGAACACTGTACAACTAATCGGTGGCGTGTTCAGGAGACTGAGTGCTTGCCGACAGTTTGACTGGTACTGTCGTCTTCTATTGCATCACATTCACTTGATGTTAGGTGAAAACAACCGGTCTAGCGCTCGACTGTGATCGTACGCCCTCCTAGTTACAGCTGTCCAACTCTGAGAGCGAGGGCGGGACATAGCCCAGTGGTAAAGGACTCGCCTGATGCGCGGTCGGTCTAAGATCGATCTCCGTCGGTGGGCCCATTGGGCTATTTCTTGTACCAGCCATTGCACCTTGACAGGTATATCAAAGGCCGCCCTATGTGCTACCCTGTCTGTGGGATATGGTGCCTATTTAGATCCCTTTCAACTAATGCAAAAATGTAGCGGGTTTCCTCTCTAAGACTGACTATATGTCAAAATTACCAAAATGTTTGACATCCAATAGCTGGTGATTAATAAATCCGTGTGCTCCAGTGGTGTTGTTAAACAAAGCAAACTTTATTTGAGTTTTACCCTGTGAACACTGATGTGGTGAGCACAGTATTTGTACATGGCCAAGCTTACACATGATGAGAATGGTATATGTGCATAAACTATGCTAAATTTGCTTTTATACGCCATTTATATGTATTAAATACAAAGTTATAAAATCTTGAAAGTACAGTTTGACTTGACATAAACACGGTGGAATTCACTTTGCAGCATCCACAATAAACAATACTCTGCTTTGCATTCCTTGAACACATAATATAATGGAGTGAAGTTACCTGCCCTTGATATGAACACCCTCATCGGGAAGGTGACTTCACTTAAATTCCTGTATCCTTCGTGTATCGGAATATGGCTATGCAGTAATTGTTCATTTTATTTCTCAGTAACCACATTGCTGTAACAACACCCTTCATACCTTGGTAGTGCTTTGCAGAGCTCACCCTGTTAATTGCAGAATCAGCCAATTGCTAATTTTTACACAAAGTGGCCACAGCATTTTGTCTTTGGTTAATAAAATAGTGCTTAAATTAACCACATTTAATCAAGTTTCAATGAAATGCTCTACACATCTGGATATTGGCTAAGCCAAACTTAGATCCAGTGTGAGCCCTGCCATTGTAAGACATTGTAATATATGTTAATGTTTGTTAATGTTAGATGTTAATTGTTGTCATGGAGTAAGTGCATTTAAAAACACAACAATCCCCTCCCCAACTAACTTCCTTGAACCTTTTGTTATAGTCAGTAAACATAACCCATGTGCCAGAATAACCTTTAACATTTTTGTTTGGAGTAGAAAGTTGAAGTTTGTTTCGTTTAACGACAACACTAGAGCACATTGATTAATTAATCCATGGATGTCAAACATTTGGTAATTCTGACACGTGGTCATCAGAGGAAACCCACTATATATATTTCCTAATGCAGCAAGGAATCTTTTATATACATTTTCCCACAGACAGGAAAGCAAATACCACAGCCTTTTGCCAGTTGTGGTGCACTGGATGGAACGAGAAAACTCCCAATCATTTTAATGGATCCACCGAGGTGGTTTGATACTGTGACGCAAACACCTCAAGTGAGCACTCTACCAGCTGAGCTAAATCCTGCCCTGTTTGGAGTAGATGACCATGCAGTGCGTAATCCTTATTTATAGTATGTTGTTCACCATGAGCAAAGTCTAGGCGAGCTGAAGATCACTCACCATTTCACCTGAAATGGTGCTATGCGAGCTAAAGATCATTCTCCAGAAATGGTGCTAGGTGAGCTGAAGATCACTCACCTGAAATGGTGCTAGGTAAGCTGAAGATCACTCCTGAAATGGTGCTAGGTGAGCTGAAGATCACTCTCCTGAAATCGTGCTAGGCAAGCTAAAGATCGCTCTCCTGAAATAGTGCTAGGCGAGCGATCACTCGCCTGAAATGGTGCTAGGCGAGCAATCACATGAAGTTTCAAACAATCTATTAATTGTTTTTATACACACATTGTATTATGGTATGGCATTGTCCGTCCATAAATCTGTATGTCTGTCTGTTAACTTTTTCTTGTCCGGCCCATATCTTGCATACAGATGCATACAGGACCATCAGACCTAACATGTAGGAACAACTTGGGATGGCGGTATGTCTGGTACTGTTATCTAAGTCACTTTGACCTACTTTTCATGGTCTGCTGCACATAACAGTAAATCCTTGTCCGGATCATATCTTGCATACAGGACCATCAAACCTCACATGTAGGAACAACTTGGGATGGCGGTATGTCTGGTACTGTTATCTAAGTCACTTTGACCTACTTTTCATGGTCTGCTGCACATAACAGTAAATCCTTGTCCGGATCATATCTTGCATACAGGACCATCAAACCTAACATGTAGGAACAACTTGGGATGGCGGTATGTCTGGTACCGTTATCTTAGTCACTTTGACCTACTTTTCATGGTCTGCTGCACATAACAGTAAATCCTTGTCCGGATCATATCTTGCATACAGGACCATCAAACCTAACATGTAGGAACAACTTGGGATGGCGGTATGTCTGGTACTGTTATCTAAGTCACTTTGACCTACTTTTCATGGTCTGCTTCACATAACAGTAAATCCTTGTCCGGATCATATCTTGCATTCAGGACCATCAAACCTCACATGTAGGAACAACTTGGGATGGCGGTATGTCTGGTACTGTTATCTAAGTCACTTTGACCTACATTTCATGGTCTGCTGCACATAACAGTAAATCCTTGTCCGGATCATATCTTGCATACAGGACCATCAAACCTAACATGTAGGAACAACTTGGGATGGATGTAGCCCAGTGATAAAGCACTTACTTGATGTGCTGTCGCTCTAGAATTGATCCCTGTCGGTAGGCCCATTGGGCTATTTCTCATTCCATCCAGTGCACCACAACTGGTGTAAGAAAGGCTGTGGTATGTACTATCCTGTCTGGGTGGTGCATATAAAAGATCCCTTGCTGCTAATCGAAAAGAGTAGGCCATAAAGTGGTGACAGCGGGTTTTCTCTCTCTATCTGTAGTCCTCAACCGTATGTCCGATGCCATATAACCGTACATAAAATGTGTTGAGTGCGTTGTTAAATACTACATTTCCTTTCTTCATTAATTTTTCTCTGGTGAGTTAAAAAAAGCAGCCACCTTTTACCTAGTTACTTGTACATGTATGTTTATAATTTTCTGTGGATAATAAAATGTCTGACTCATTAAAATTTCAGCTTAAACTATCTTCTGTTTCTTTTTGATTGTAAAGACTTTTTGTACAAACTTATAGTATCCTCAACACATGTACATGGTATATTAGATTGTGTCTTGCCTTCGTTTGTCTGTCCTTGAATTGGATGACTATTTCATCCTCATGTCTAGACGTACTAAATCTTTTTTATTTTTTTTATTTTTTTATTATTAAAACTCAAACTGTATAAATTATAAGATCACATTTAATTTGATTTATCACCAATTTTGTCACAATGTTGTAACATCCCTGTCTGGAAGGATTGCTAATTTTATGCAAATTATGTTTTAAAAAATTCATACCTGTCTGGGGTTAAAAACCAACAAATACGATGTTGTTTAGCAGTTTACTTTCATAAATATGTATTGTTCACTTGGAGAAATAAATTAATAGTTAAAACCAAAATCAAGTACCGATTACATATATATTTTAGTTTATATATTTTGATCAAGCTGTTCATATTTTGGGGTGAAACTTAAATTATACAGTAAATCAATGTGCTCTAGTGGTGTCGTTAAACAAAACAAACTTTAACTTTAAATTATACAGGGGTGGGACGTAGCCTAGTGGTAAAGTGTTTGCTTGATGTACAGTCAGTCTAGGATCGATTCCCATTGGTGGGCTATTTCTTGTTTCAGCCAGTGCACCACAACTGGTATATCAAAGGCTGTGGTGTGTGCTATCCTGTCTTGGATGGTGCATATAAAAGATCCCTTGCTATTAATGGAAAAAATTAACTAGTTTCCTCTCTATGTCAAAATTACCAAATGTTTGACATCCAGTAGATGGTGATTAATAAATCAGTGTGCTCTAGTGGTGTTGTTAAACAAAACACTAACTTTCAAAAGAAGGCTAACTTGCTTTTCAAATTAATTTATGATCTATTTTTTAAACATTTGTTGTCATTATAATCAATAAAGTATATATGTCTACTAGCCACCATCTCAGATTCGCAACTACTCTGATGGAGTTGAGTGAGAATTAACCACCCTTTAAAAAAAAAAAAAAGGCCTTATGTTGCATAACGTGTATCAAAAAAACACAGAGTGACTCCTCCTAACATTTTAATACTACAGTTTCATGAAATGGCACGGTAGCTGTTAATGTTAACAAAGATCAGAATATAAAACATGTTAGGTAGCTTTCTTGAAATAAATAATGCATTTTTTGTAATCACACCTGCAAGCAATGTACAGGTGCAGACATGTCTAGTTTGTGAACCTGTCACTTGTGAAACTCCGGTCGGTGACATGCTCTGCCAGCACACATTTTGACCCCTCAGGTCTCTGTATTAACTGTTTCAGTGGATGCAAATAATACTATTATTCCAGCTGAAGGGCCGTGGAAAGTTGGAACTCGTTACACAGGCAGTAACTGTGGCCTCTACTACATTCCTAATGGACTCAAAATATAAGGTCATGAGTCCATGGACTCGATATTTTTGGATGAATGAGAACCCTGCAGTTCATGTTGCTGATGATCTATTCCCATTCAAGCCACTGGCTGTGGTCCCCTAGAATAGGTTGTTTGTGTGTAATCTTCATTTACAATGATCATTTGAAAGTGATTATTTTAACATCACCAAAGTGTTGGGGGGGGGGGGGGAGGGGGAGAGGAAATATGAAAAATATGAGAGAGGGAGGGAGGGAGGGAGAGACAGAGACGGGGGGGGGAGAAGGTTTATTATTGCGACCTGTTTTTTTGTTGTAAGTTTTAATTTTCAAATGAAACAAACAAATAAAGGGTGGGGGGGGGGGGGGAGAATACGAAGATGGGTGAATTATATGAGCACCCAAAATAGATAATTTTCCTCTGTTTATTCCCCATTTAGTATAATGATATTTTAATGATACTTTAGTGGAACTGTTTGCCCCCTTCCTCAAAAGTGGGAGTGGGGGATGTGATTAAAAGGAGAGGAAAAAAGAAAGAAAGAAGAGCATTTGTTGCAACCTGTTTGTTTGTAAGTTTCAATTTTCAAATGAAAAACAAAAACACAAAAAATAGATCATATTCCCTATTCTGTGTAATGATTCTTTAATGCAATTGTTTGCACCTCCCTTTCTCTAAAGTGGTGGTGGTGGTTGGGGGGGGGGGGGATGTCAATAAAAGGAGAGGGGAAAAAAAAGATGTTTATTCGAAACTTTTTTGTTGTTGTGTGTTTCAATTTTTCAAATGGGAAAAACCCTCCACAAAAACAACTGAGACAAAGAGGGGTAAATTACCTGAACACTCAAAATAGATGACATTCCACCTGATCTCCATTCCCCATTGTGCCCAGTAAGTCATCTGTGGTTGGAGACCAGCTCCAAAATATCTCCCTCGCGTGCAGTACGTTGTGAGTTGGGAAAATTCTCACTTGAAAAGACCCGGCTTTCATTGTGAGAAGCCGATAAGTTGTTGTCGTGGGCAATATGGCCATATCGAGTGGAGAACGTAGCTGAGTGGAAAGAAGCAGGCCTGATTATGTCGGCCAGCTGGATGGGTTGCGGTGACCCACCGCCTGCCACGCTGTGTGCTGTATATTGCCAGCTCACCCGGTCACTAGGTCAAGCGGTCTGGCATGTGCAAGCCATTTGGTGGCCACTGGTCATTGGAGTCCAGCTCCCGTGACCTCGTCTGACTCGGTTGGTTGAAGGCATATTGTGTAGATGTGCAGATACTTGTTATCTGTCAGATGGTCTCATTTTACAGTTTTGTTTTTTATTACCTCCAGTATTCTGTGCTATTGGTTTAGTTCCAAACAAATGATTTATGCGATAACCACAAGTCATACCGATTGCGAGGTGCTTAGTTCTGTGGTTTATGCTTGAGTGAATCCAGTATTTGTGTACGGTGTGGGAGGGCGAGTTACCCCAAATATCTATTTAATAGCAGAGGGAGGAAATTCATATTTGATTTTTAGGGTTTTTTGGGGGTGGGTAGGAAAGGGGAGGGTTTTTTTATATTTTTTTTTATAATATTTTTTTTTTTTTTTTTTACCAACCCCAATGGTGCAGTAGTATAAGGCTGTTGGGTGCTCAGTTTGTTTGCTAGTCGTAAGAATTTAATGCACGTCTAGTGTTAGTTAATGTAGTACCTGCAGGTTGAAGTCACATGCTCTTGATAACAAAATGAGGAAGGAAACATTTTGTTCAGTGATGCCGCAAATTAAAAAAAAAAAAAAATACGGCTATTTGGTGTCTTAATACATCAGACCACTGGGTGAAAACCCCCACACTGAACGGCGTGATTAATTGTTTTCCTACATGTAACTTAGATTTATAATGGGACCCATTTAAGATGTTATCATATTTCCCATGCGTATTGAGCACTGATATCTATATATCCTTTTGTAGTGCTGTTAAAAAAAGAAGTCACATGCTACTATATGTAAGAGGAGGTAAAAACCACTCTCCTGGAACTAGATAGGGTAGGATCTAGCTCAGTCAGTAGAGCGTTTGTGTCAAGTTTCTAGAGTCATATAGGATCAAACCCCTTTGGTGAAGCCATTCTTTGATTAAGGCTGTGGTATGTGTTGGTCTGTCTGTGGGAAAGTGCATATAACAGATCCCTTGACTACTAATGAACAAATGGTGCAGGCTTCCTTTGAAGACTGTTAGAATTATCAACTGTTTGACATCCAGTAAGAAATTTAATTTTCGCATTTACCATAGTTAAACATTAATATTCATTCATTCATTCATTCATTCATTCATTCATTCATTCCAGTATCAATTGATCCATTAATCAATGTGCTCTAGTGGTTTGTTAAAACCCCCAATCCCCCAACTTTGTCTTTCCCAGAATGCTATCTGCCCTTGCGTCAGTCTGCGTATGGTTTTTTGGACACTTGATCTTGATAGAGACAGACTCTGATAATCTGCTGCTGCCACCATGTTAGCTGGCTCTGTTAGATGTGTGTGTGTTACCCATGTTAGCTGGCTGTTAGATGTGTGTGTGTTACCCACGTTAGCTGGCTGTTTTACATGTGTGTGTTTTACCCATGCTAGCTGACTCTGTTATATGTGTGTGTGTTACCCACGTTAGCTGGCTCTGTTATATGTGTGTGTGTTACCCACGTTAGCTGGCTCTGTTAGATGTGTGTGTGTTACCCATGTTAGCTGGCTCTGTTAGATGTGTGTGTGTTACCCACGTTAGCTGGCTCTGTTAGATGTGTGTGTGTTACCCACGCTAGCTGGCTCTGTTAGATGTGTGTGTGTTACCCACGTTAGCTGGCTGTTTTACATATGTGTGTTTTACCCATGCTAGCTGGCTCTGTTACATGTGTGTGTGTTGCCCACGTTAGCTGGCTCTGTTAGATGTGTGTGTGTTACCCATGTTAGCTGACTCTGTTAGATGTGTGTGTGTTACCCATGTTAGCTGGCTCTGTTAGATGTGTGTGTGTTACCCACGCTAGCTGGCTCTGTTAGATGTGTGTGTGTTACCCACGTTAGCTGGCTCTGTTAGATGTGTGTGTGTGTTACCCACGCTAGCTGTCTGTGTGTGTGTTACCCACGTTAGCTGGCTCTGTTAGATGTGTGTGTGTTACCCACGCTAGCTGGCTCTGTTAGATGTGTGTGTGTTACCCACGTTAGCTGGCTCTGTTAGATGTGTGTGTGTGTTACCCACGCTAGCTGTCTCTGTTAGATGTGTGTGTGTTACCCACGTTAGCTGACTGTTAGATGTGTGTGTGTGTTACCCACGCTAGCTGGCTCTGTTAGATGTGTGTGTGTTACCCACGTTAGCTGGCTCTGTTAGATGTGTGTGTGTGTTACCCACGCTAGCTGGCTCTGTTAGATGTGTGTGTGTTACCCACGCTAGCTGACTCTGTTAGATGTGTGTGTGTTACCCACGTTAGCTGGCTCTGTTAGATGTGTGTGTGTTACCCACGCTAGCTGGCTCTGTTAGATGTTAGCTGGCTCTGTTAGATGTGTGTGTGTTGCCCACGTTAGCTGGCTCTGTTAGATGTGTGTGTGTTACCCACGTTAGCTGGCTCGGTTAGATGTGTGTGTGTTGCCCACGTTAGCTGGCTCTTTTACATGTTTGTGTGTTACCCACGTTAGCTGGCTCTGTTAGATGTGTGTGTGTTGCCCACGTTAGCTGTCACTTTTACATGTGTGTGTGTTACCCACATTAGCTGGCTCTGTTAGTTGTGTGTGTGTTGCCCACATTAGCTGTCTCTTTTACATGTGTGTGTGTTACCCACGTTAGCTGGCTCTGTTAGATGTGTGTGTGTTACCCACGTTAGCTGGCTCTTTTACATGTGTGTGTGTGTTACCCACATTAGCTGGCTCTGTTAGATGTGTGTGTGTTGCCCACGTTAGCTGGCTCTGTTAGATGTGTGTGTGTTACCCACGTTAGCTGGCTCTTTTACATGTGTGTGTGTTACCCACGTTAGCTGGTTCTGTTAGATGTGTGTGTGTGTGTGTGTGTGTTGCCCACGTTAGCTGTTTCTTTTACATGTGTGAGCTGGCTCTTTTACATATGTGTGTTGCCCATGTTAGTTGGCTCTGTTACATGTGTATGTGTGTTACCCACGTTAGCTGGCTCTTTTACATGTTTGTATGTGTTACATATTAACCCACTTAATGCACACGACTTAATGCACATGTTGACATGTGACACTGACTATGACCGAAACAGACACCACAGTGAAGTGTGATTACCCAAACGTAATACTATTATTCTGTATATATTTACATATGTATATTATATTAAAAAAATAAAAAAATAAAATAAAAGAAAAACACAATTCAATAAAAAAAAAGAAAAAAAAAAAGAGAAGATTTTTCAGTACATATGCACGCAGATACGTTAATGTAAAAAGAAAAGGTGCTTTTGTTTAACGACACCAAAAGAACACATTGATTAATTAATCATTGGCTGTTGGATGTCAAACATTTGGTAACATCTGACATGTAGTCATCTATGACATGTTTCCATCTAGTTGTGGTTGGGGTAATGATTTTTTTATTAGGACTAGCAGGGAATATTTTGTTCAGTCTCACAAGTTTTAGAGATTGTAAGTTTCAGAGATCGCTACACATATTTAAAACATTAAACAGTAGTTGCTATTGATTTTCAACTGACTAAAGACATCACTAATCGAGATTTTGAAAACAAAATGTTCCCTGACTAATTTCTACACCTAGTTCGTATGGGGGTCAAGTTGTCACAGAGCTGCATGGCACTAAAGAATATTGCAGGCGACTGACTGTTCCTGCAGTACAAGTTCAATAACCCCATCATGCGCTGTCATGCTGTGGGCTTTACAAAGAACCGAAGTAAGCGGATATACTGTGGCACATTTTTTTTTTTTTTTTTTTGTAGAGATTATTGCAGTCTTTCATTTGCAGCCTGTACACTTGCAGCACTGGGAATGCTAGACCATCCATCACAGAAGCCATCTGTGTTTGGTGACTGGATTTGTCAATGAATGTTGCCACAACCCCAAGTATTACTCATTCAGTATCAGGGGAAGAAGGAGATAAAGAAAAATGTTCAGTCAGCTGAAGAGGATTTAGCATTTGCCCTCTTAATTGTAGTGACATTAGTCAGGTCTTGAAATTTCAAGATGCAACTGGTAATCTTTGAAAACAAAACAATTAAATGATGTCAATGTTCACCATAGCCATAGATGGGACCCGGGACAGACATGCTCGAAACCTTTGTGGTATATGAGCATGACAAAATTATCCACTCCGCTCCATAGCCATAGATAGGACCCGGGACAGACATGCTCGAAACCTTTGTGGTATATGAGCATGACAAAATTATCCACTCCGCTCCATAGCCATAGATGGGACCTGGGACAGACATGCTCGAAACCTTTGTGGTATATGAGCATGACAAAATTATCCACTCTGCTCCGCTCCATAGCCATAGATGGGACCCGGGACAGACATGCTCGAAACCTTTGTGGTATATGAGCATGACAAAATTATCCACTCCGCTCCATAGCCATAGATAGGACCCGGGACAGACATGCTCGAAACCTTTGTGGTATATGAGCATGACAAAATTATCCACTCCGCTCCATAGCCATAGATGAGACCCGGGACAGACATGCTCGAAACCTTTGTGGTATATGAGCATGACAAAATTATCCACTCCGCTCCGCTCCATAGCCGTAGATAGGACCCGGGACAGACATGCTCGAAACCTTTGTGGTATATGAGCATGACAAAATTATCCACTCTGCTCCGCTCCATAGCCATAGATGGGACCCGGGACAGACATGCTCGAAACCTTTGTGGTATATGAGCATGACAAAATTATCCACTCCGCTCCATAGCCATAGATGAGACCCGGGACAGACATGCTCGAAACCTTTGTGGTATATGAGCATGACAAAATTATCCACTCCGCTCCATAGCCATAGATAGGACCCGGGACAGACATGCTCGAAACCTTTGTGGTATATGAGCATGACAAAATTATCCACTCCGCTCCATAGCCATAGATGAGACCCGGGACAGACATGCTCGAAACCTTTGTGGTATATGAGCATGACAAAATTATCCACTCCGCTCCGCTCCATAGCCGTAGATAGGACCCGGGACAGACATGCTCGAAACCTTTGTGGTATATGAGCATGACAAAATTATCCACTCCGCTCCGCTCCATAGCCGTAGATAGGACCCGGGACAGACATGCTCGAAACCTTTGTGGTATATGAGCATGACAAAATTATCCACTCCACTCCGCTCCATAGCCATAGATGGGACCCGGGACAGACATGCTCGAAACCTTTGTGGTATATGAGCATGACAACATTATCCACTCCGCTCCGCTCCATAGCCATAGATGGGACCCGGGACAGACATGCTCGAAACCTTTGTGGTATATGAGCATGACAAAATTATCCACTCCGCTCCGCTCCATAGCCATAGATGGGACCCGGGACAGACATGCTCGAAACCTTTGTGGTATATGAGCATGACAAAATTATCCACTCCGCTCCATAACCATAAATAGGACCCGGGACAGACATGCTCGAAACCTTTGTGGTATATGAGCATGACAAAATTATCCACTCCGCTCCATAGCCATAGATGAGACCCGGGACAGACATGCTCGAAACCTTTGTGGTATATGAGCATGACAAAATTATCCACTCCGCTCCGCTCCATAGCCGTAGATAGGACCCGGGACAGACATGCTCGAAACCTTTGTGGTATATGAGCATGACAAAATTATCCACTCCGCTCTGCTCCATAGCCATAGATGGGACCCGGGACAGACATGCTCGAAACCTTTGTGGTATATGAGCATGACAAAATTATCCACTCCGCTCCATAGCCATAGATGAGACCCGGGACAGACATGCTCGAAACCTTTGTGGTATATGAGCATGACAAAATTATCCACTCCGCTCCGCTCCATAGCCGTAGATAGGACCCGGGACAGACATGCTCGAAACCTTTGTGGTATATGAGCATGACAAAATTATCTACTCCGCTCCATAGCCATAGATAGGACCCGGGACAGACATGCTCGAAACCTTTGTGGTATATGAGCATGACAAAATTATCCACTCCGCTCCATAGCCATAGATGAGACCCGGGACAGACATGCTCGAAACCTTTGTGGTATATGAGCATGACAAAATTATCCACTCCGCTCCGCTCCATAGCCGTAGATAGGACCCGGGACAGACATGCTCGAAACCTTTGTGGTATATGAGCATGACAAAATTATCCATCCACTCCGCTCCATAGCCATAGATGGGACCCGGGACAGACATGCTCGAAACCTTTGTGGTATATGAGCATGACAAAATTATCCACTCCGCTCCATAGCCATAGATGAGACCCGGGACAGACATGCTCGAAACCTTTGTGGTATATGAGCATGACAAAATTATCCACTCCGCTCCGCTCCATAGCCATAGATAGGACCCGGGACAGACATGCTCGAAACCTTTGTGGTATATGAGCATGACAAAATTATCCACTCCGCTCCATAGCCATAGATAGGACCCGGGATAGCCATAGATGAGGACCCCCGGGACAGACATGCTCGAAACCTTTGTGGTATATGAGCATGACAAAATTATCCACTCCGCTCCATAGCCATAGATAGGACCCGGGACAGACATGCTCGAAACCTTTGTGGTATATGAGCATGACAAAATTATCCACTCCGCTCCGCTCCATAGCCATAGATAGGACCCGGGACAGACATGCTCGAAACCTTTGTGGTATATGAGCATGACAAAATTATCCACTCCGCTCCATAGCCATAGATAGGACCCGGGACAGACATGCTCGAAACCTTTGTGGTATATGAGCATGACAAAATTATCCACTCCGCTCCATAGCCATAGATGAGACCCGGGACAGACATGCTCGAAACCTTTGTGGTATATGAGCATGACAAAATTATCCACTCCGCTCCGCTCCATAGCCGTAGATAGGACCCGGGACAGACATGCTCGAAACCTTTGTGGTATATGAGCATGACAAAATTATCCACTCCGCTCCGCTCCATAGCCGTAGATAGGACCCGGGACAGACATGCTCGAAACCTTTGTGGTATATGAGCATGACAAAATTATCCACTCCGCTCCATAGCCATAGATAGGACCCGGGACAGACATGCTCGAAACCTTTGTGGTATATGAGCATGACAAAATTATCCACTCCGCTCCATAGCCATAGATGGGACCCGGGACAGACATGCTCGAAACCTTTGTGGTATATGAGCTGACTCCGCTCCGCTCCATAGCCGTAGATAGGACCCGGGACAGACATGCTCGAAACCTTTGTGGTATATGAGCATGACAAAATTATCCACTCCGCTCCGCTCCATAGCCATAGATGGGACCCGGGACAGACATGCTCGAAACCTTTGTGGTATATGAGCATGACAACATTATCCACTCTGCTCCATAGCCATAGATGAGACCCGGGACAGACATGCTCGAAACCTTTGTGGTATATGAGCATGACAAAATTATCCACTCCGCTCCATAGCCATAGTTTTATAAATGGTCAGTTGTGGCTCAGTGGTGAAGCACTCACCTGATATGCAGTCGGTCTAGGATCGATCCCTGTTGATGGGTCCATTGGACTATTTATAATTCCAGGCAGTGCACCACAACTGGTATATCTTAAGACTATATGTCAGAATTACCAAATGTTTGATATCCAATAGAAAATGATTAACAAATCAATGTGCTCTAGTGGTGTTGTTAAACAAAAACAAACAAAGGTTGCACACCAATATTAACCTTTGCATGCAATACCATACCATTTTTATGTCGGAAAAGCAGGACAGTGTTGAAAGAACTACGAGACTGCTGCTATTTTTAGAAGTGCATTAGCTTCCCAACTTCCGTGCAGAAAGTCAACATACATGAAGGTTGACCCCTGAACATTTTGAATTAGCCACTCTTATGCCCGAGCAATGCCTTATTCTGAATTGGCCACTCTTATGCCCGAGCAACGCCTTATTCTGAATTGGCCACTCTTATGCCCGAGCAACGCCTTATTCTGAATTGGCCACTCTTATGCCCGAGCAACGCCTTATTCTGAATTGGCCACTCTTATGCCCGAGCAACGCCTTATTCTGAATTGGCCACTCTTATGCCCGAGCAACGCCTTATTCTGAATTGGCCACTCTTATGCCCGAGCAACGCCTTATTCTGAATTGGCCACTCTTATGCCCGAGCAACGCCTTATTCTGAATTGGCCACTCTTATGCCCGAGCAACGCCTTATTCTGAATTGGCCACTCTTATGACCGAGCAACGCCTTATTCTGAATTGGCCACTCTTATGACCGAGCAACGCCTTATTCTGAATTGGCCACTCTTATGCCCGAGCAACGCCTTATTGTGAATTGGCCACTCTTATGCCCGAGCAACGCCTTATTGTGAATTAGCCACTCTTATGCCCGAGCAACGCCTTATTCTGAATTAGCCACTCTTATGCCCGAGCAACGCCTTATTGTGAATTAGCCACTCTTATGCCCGAGCAACGCCTTATTGTGAATTAGCCACTCTTATGCCCGAGCAACGCCTTATTGTGAATTAGCCACTCTTATGCCCGAGCAACGCCTTATTGTGAATTAGCCACTCTTATGCCCGAGCAACGCCTTATTCTGAATTAGCCACTCTTATGCCCGAGCAACGCCGTATTGTGAATTAGCCACTCTTATGCCCGAGCAACGCCGTATTGTGAATTAGCCACTCTTATGCCCGAGCAACGCCTTATTGTGAATTAGCCACTCTTATGCCCGAGCAACGCCTTATTGTGAATTAGCCACTCTTATGCCCGAGCAACGCCTTATTCTGAATTAGCCACTCTTATGCCCGAGCAACGCCTTATTGTGAATTAGCCACTCTTATGCCCGAGCAACGCCTTATTGTGAATTAGCCACTCTTATGCCCGAGCAACGCCTTATTGTGAATTAGCCACTCTTATGCCCGAGCAACGCCTTATTGTGAATTAGCCACTTTTATGCCCGAGCAACGCCTTATTGTGAATTAGCCACTCTTATGCCCGAGCAACGCCTTATTCTGAATTAGCCACTCTTATGCCCGAGCAACGCCTTATTGTGAATTAGCCACTCTTATGCCCGAGCAACGCCTTATTGTGAATTAGCCACTCTTATGCCCGAGCAACGCCTTATTCTGAATTAGCCACTCTTATGCCCGAGCAACGCCTTATTCTGAATTAGCCACTCTTATGACCGAGCAACGCCTTATTGTGAATTAGCCACTCTTATGCCCGAGCAACGCCTTATTCTGAATTAGCCACTCTTATGCCCGAGCAACGCCTTATTGTGCTGTTATAGAAGTGGCAGCAGCAGCGTACCACTTGAACAAGAACTTCAAACCAGTGGGTTACTTAAATACAATCATCAAAGAAAGATTTCAAAAGACATTTCAGTATTTTTTAATTTTATTTTTTAAATGGGCTATTTCCTAAAGCGGACTATATTAAGCTTCCACAACAAGTAATAACCTGACAGATGGGTGTGTGGTGCCACAAACAGGGCTCACACTTAAAGGAATTGTCCAGAGTCTGAACCTATTGTAAGATCTTTCCCACTAGCAAAGCATTTTGGGGACAAAAATTGTTCAGAACACCAGTATCTGTATATATTCAATGTGTTTGTGGTCATGTACTCATTTTTGTAGCAGTTAGTTTTCATTTTACTTCATCATATGTATATTTTTCATATTCATGTACAAAATTACTGTAAGGTACAATCTGTTTTGCCATAGTTCAGGGACCTTACTAATGGTAGGTTTTTTTTCAACTGAACACTAACTATTGCCAGTAGTTGAAGAGATAATATTTTGCTTTTTACTTTATATTAATTTGTTGCAAAGATTACTGGTTTAAAATTGCTGTAAGTGAGTATTTTGCCTGTGCCAAAAACTTTTCAAAATTGCTGGTGGTAACACATTTTTCAGTTCGAGCTATGAACATACTGTTTTGACTAATTTCGTATTATAAAACTGTTCACAAATTGTGGTCACTGGAATTGGTTGTACCTAAAACTCTTCCTGACCATGCAGCCAGTTGATACAGGGCTAGATCTGCCACTGACCAAATTCACCAATTGTGTATTTTAATATCAACTGGCAAATTTTATTTTAATTTGGCGTGCAGTAATTGTTATTTTGTTAGGAAATAACCGGATTTTTACAAGCTTAAAGTTTAATAACAGACAATTTGGCCTGTATTATTTCAATATGGCCTATAATTGTTTTTGTTTTAACATAAATGTCTGGTTTTATTAAAGAATTGATGCTAAAGTGAAAGCAATGGACGTCCAGTGAGATTTGAGGAATGTACATGTAGCCATTGAGATGCCATTGGGCTATTTCTCGTTCCAGCCAGTGCTCCACAACTGGTGTAACAAAAGCCGTGGTATGTACTATCCTGTCTGTGGGATGGTGCATATAAAAGATCCCTTGCTGCTAATCGAAAAGAGTAGCCCATGAAGCAGCGACAGCGGGTTTCCTCTCTCAATATCTGTGTGTGGTCCTTAACCATATGTCCGACGCCATATAACCGTAAATAAAATGTGTTGAGTGCATCGTTAGATAAAAATATTTCCTTCTTCTTCTTCCGTTGAGATGTTCACTTGAGAGACTTCTTCCAACCTGCGTTCAGTCTGTCGAGTACAGGAAGTTCATGCATGGTTGGCGTTTTGGTCAACTATGGCAGAATCACAGAGCAAGAAAACCTCCAAAAATCAGTTGACCAATATTCCTGGCAGGCTTATAATTCCGCAAGTTGTTTGCGCAGCGGCTAGACACAGCAAAGTTGCTTCATCAATGAAGAAATGATTGTATCCAGAGATAAAAAACAGAGCAGGCTTTTTGCTCCAGCTGCAATGCTGAAGGGATGTTGACGTATTCTGAGGTTTGCAGTCATAACAATTTTCTCTTAAAAGATGTATGATGGAAACAGAACTCGCTAACACTGTGCATACCTTATGAGGGGTTTTTTTGTTTGTTTTTTAGTGAGATTTTTTCCCCTTCTCGGCTTTGCTTTTTTTGTGTGCCAATAAGATAACTCTGACAAGAAATAATTTAAACAAGTGCAAAAATAAATGCTTAAGACAGTCATTCCAGACATTTTTTCTGGTTTTAAAGTTTCTTATATATATATATGTACTTTTTTTTAGCTTTTAAAAAAAAAAAAAAAAAAAATTATAAAACTTTTTGACTATTGGATTAAGTTTCTGACAAAAACCATGATGAGGGATAGATGCAGATTTATAATTTTTGCTAACATGTTTTCACTTGTAAATAAGTAAATAAGTAAAATTATGCTCAAATATGATATATGGTGAATGCACTACAGTCTTCATGCTGTATACAGTGTGTCGACTGGCGATATTGGGTGAGATGAGGTTAAATAATTTCTTTTTACTTTTTGAAATTCTGTGCCAGTCTTCTTCCAAATCCTGTATGGGAAGCAAAGTGTAAGGAGTTGGATTTATTCCCACTACCGTTTCAGACAATTCATTATATAAAATTGCCCCCATCACCACCTCCATGTCAGTTCAACTTTTGTCAGTGCTTATGGCATTTTTGTTATCCTGGAAATGTTAAAGATCTAATAAATGTATACTTTCTCCTTTTGTATATCACAATACAGTTGATTGAACCTGCCTATGTTGTGGCCTGTAATAAGTAGCTATATATACATGGTAGTTTCTGTAAAGTGAAAGCTTGTTTTGTTTTTATGTCTGTATTATACACAAAACATTTCACCTCAAAATGCATTTCTGAATATCTACCAACTCTTTTACCAGCTGTTAAATAAATTTAATATACAAACAATATTTCAGAGTGCTCAGAACAGAAACACAAAAATCCATTGTGTCCAAATTAGTGAGATCTAAAGTCCTAACTGTTGCTATCTGTGTGTTTCCTTATTTCGCTCCATCAAGTATATTACTATTATTAGCTAGCCTGCAAGTATTATGCAGCCACCCGGACAGTACATGTAAATCAGGTGCTTATGAAATGTTTTGTCTAAAACTCGACACTCGAATAGAGTCTGAGACGTGAACGTCATGGCAACGCCATACAAATTGTATGCATGTGTGAAGTTATTAGAGATTGAGTCTGAGACGTGAACGTCATGGCAACGCCATACAAATTGTATGCATGTGTGACGTTATTAGAGATTGAGTCTGAGACGTGAAGGTCATGGCATCGCCATACAAATTGTATGCATGTGTGACGTTATTAGAGATTGAGTCTGAGACGTGAACGTCATGGCAACGCCATACTAATTGTATGCATGTGTGACGTTATTAGAGATTGAGTCTGAGACGTGAATGTCATGGCAACGCCATACAAATTGTATGCATGTGTGACGTTATTAGAGATTGAGTCTGAGACGTGAATGTCATGGCAACGCCATACAAATTGTATGCATGTGTGACGTTATTAGAGATTGAGTCTGAGACGTGAACGTCATGGCAACGCCATACAAATTTGAGTCTGCATTCTATAAGTTTTATAAGCACAGGGCCCAGTAGTGACAATTTTTCACAAAATTCTTGCATTTAAATAAATTATGTTTAATTATTACAGGAAATGTTGTTTGGATTGTGTTGGTGTGACAGAATTACAAAATTGAAGGGATTATGGTGAATGGGAGCTGAGATCTGAGTAAACTCTGAATCTGTCTGATGGGATCCGAGTAAACTCTGGATCTGTCTGATGCGATCTGTGTAAACCCTGGATCTGTCTGATGGAATCCGAGTAAACTCTGGATCTGTCTGATGGGATCTGAGTAAACTCTGGATCTGTCTGATGGGATCCAAGTAAACTCTTGATCTGTCTGATGGGATCCATGTAAACCCTAGATCTGTCTGATGGGATCCATATAAACCCTGGATCTGTCTGATGGGATCCATATAAACCCTGGATCTGTCTGATGGGATCCATGTAAACCCTGGATCTGTCTGATGGGATCTGAGTAAACCCTGGATCTGTCTGATGGGATCCATGTAAACTCTGGATCTGTCTAATGGGATCTGTGTAAACCCTGGATCTGTCTGATGGGATCTGTGTAAACCCTGGATCTGTCTGATGGGATTCATGTAAACCCTGGATCTGTCTGATGGGATCTGAGTAAACTCTGGATCTGTCTAATGGGATCTGTGTAAACCCTGGATCTGCCTGATGGGATCCGTGTAAACCCTTGATTTGTCTGATGGGATCCGAGTAAACTCTGGATCTGTCTGATGGGATCCGTGTAAACCCTGGATCTGTCTGATGGGATCTGTGTAAACCCTTGATCTGTCTGATGGGATCCATGTAAACTGGATCTGTCTGATGGGATTCATGTAAACCCTGGATCTTTCTGATGGGATTCATGTAAACCCTGGATCTTTCTGATGGGATCCATGTAATACCTGGATCTGTTTGATTGGATTCATGTAAACCCTGGATCTGTCTGATGGGATCATTGTAAAACTTGGATCTGTCTGATGGGAGTCATGTAATACCTGTATCTGTCTGATGGAATCGGTGTAAACCCTGGCTCTGTCTGATGGAATCAGTGTAAACCCTGGCTCTGTCTGATGGAATCAGTGTAAACCCTGGATCTGTCTGATGGGATCTGTGTAAACCCTGGATCTGTCTGATGGAATCTGTTTAAACCCGGATCTGTCTGATGGGATCTGTGTAAACCCTGGATCTGTCTGATGGGATCAGTGTAAACCCTGGATCTGTCTGATGGGATCAGTGTAAACCCTGGATCTGTCTGATGGAATCGGTGTAAACCCTGGCTCTGTCTGATGGAATCGGTGTAAACCCTGGCTCTCTCTGGTGGGATCTGTGTAAACCCTGGCTCTCTGGTGGGATCAGTGTAAACCATGGCTCTGTCTGATGGGATCCGTGTAAACCCTGGATCTGCCTGATGGGATCCATTTAAACCGTGGATCTGTCTGATGGGATCTGTGTAAACCCTGGATGTGTCTGGTGTGATTCGTGTAAACCATGGCTCTGTCTGATGGGATCCGTATAAACCCTGGATCTGTCTGATGGGATCCATTTAAGCCGTGGATCTGTCTGATGGGATCTGTGTAAACCCTGGATGTGTCTGGTGTGATTCGTGTAAACCATGGCTGTCTGATGGGATTCGTGTAAACCCTGGATCTGTCTGGTGTGATGAGATTCCAGACGGTGAAATTGAACTGGTTGTTGTGATCTCTTGCCATAGATACTTCCTTGTATGCCAGCTTACAACTCTTTAACCTTTAGACTACTGGATTAATTTTTAACAAAAACCACGTTGAGTGGGTACAAGTTTATAATTTTTACTCACGTATATTCACTTAAATGTTTCATAAATACATGAAATAAAGTTCATATATGAATCGGTAAGTATTATTTTCGTGTCTTTTTTTTTTAATTTTTATTATTTTAGATCGGCTAATGGTGATTAAAATTAGGCAAAAAATCGAAAAAGTTGCGTTTACTTACGGGCATTTGTGGCCAGCTGTCCAGTATTTATGTCCATTATTCCCGATAACTGGTTTTCTGACCAGAATTTTTTTTAAATCCCGAACTACGATTCATATTGCAATATTTGGTAATTTTCGTTGTTGGTAAAACAATCAAATTTATTATCAAATTAGCTGTTACAATCAGCTATCGATCCCTGAAAATTACCGCGACGTGCCGCCATTGTTGTCAAGCGAAAATACTTGCCGAAAACCACTTTTTGAACTCAAAATTTCAAGGTATTTTCAATTGAAAAAATCAAAACAAAAACCACCATTTTGAAAAAAAATCTTTTTTCTTTAATTATATTTCCGTTTCTGGTGAGTGTCGTGTGCAAAACGGCGGGAAATATGAATTGGGGAATGCACTGTATACAGTACAGTATATCGACTGACGTGACGTCGGGCGAGATATCTCCCCTGCAGTAGTCAGAAGGTTAAGCATAATCTGAGTAACTTAGCAGTTTTGTTCCTAGATATTTTTACAACAGATTGCCTGATCTTAACAAGCTATAGACGGGCAATTCCATGGTCAAGTAAACCAATAGGTCATTTTTAGAAACTCATTCAAGTGAGACAAGTTTGGTATCATTTGAAAGGTTATTATCTCTAGTGTCAGATATCACATTAATCCTTTTTCAGTAGATGTGTTTTAGTCACTTATAATGCAACTAATGCATCAACCATGAATGCAGCAATATTTTACGAATTTTTTTATTAACACATGTACATGTACCTAAAGCGACGTAGGATGGAATAAAGTTTATATATAACAATGGTGCCCTAGTTGGTTCTTACAATGTATAACAAAAAAAAGTTGTGGAACGTTTTGTACATTTATGTAATGCTTGGCTGAAGTGTCTGAAATGTATGTCCGACACCACAGAGTTGCCCAGACATTCAAATAATCAAATAAGCAAGTAAAGGTGAAAGCAACTGGGAGTGGGGAGGTGGGATGGGGAAGGTGGGACAGTTATATACTAATTGGGCTTTTCATCTTGGTGGAAATGTATTATTTTCAAAGTTAAAGACAGGCCAGTGCTTCCCTGCCGTGCTTCCCCCTCCCCCCCCCCCCCCATACGCTTATGGTGTCTATGCTAAGCATTTCTTCACCCTACTGTTCTAATGAGTTTATTTTATATAATTGTGTCTGTAGATACTTCCACTTCAAGAATACTGTCCTCAAAAGATGTTAAAGGTTAACAGACAACCTGACCTCATTTTTCACAGTCCGTATCATTAATACCCT
The DNA here is from genome assembly GCF_016097555.1 of Gigantopelta aegis. Classification (NCBI taxonomy): domain Eukaryota; kingdom Metazoa; phylum Mollusca; class Gastropoda; order Neomphalida; family Peltospiridae; genus Gigantopelta; species Gigantopelta aegis. The sequence goes on along the minus strand of NC_054712.1, from coordinate 2,806,851 downwards.
AAGTATTGTAATGAGTAATTTAGCAATTCTATCTGATAATGTTTTTCACCACTAATGGCCTTTACTTGCCTGCCGAGACCTTCGGACCGGCTAGACGTACAGACAGTCCAGACTATTGTTGGCAGTCTGTTGCAGTTTCATCATCGATCATCTGTTGTGATCGGTTTTCACCAGCCAATCAACTTTCCATTATACAATTGGTAAGCATTGTACAGACTTATAACTGAAAGGTTTCAGCTGTTAGGACATGTATTTATTGTTGTGTTCACCAGGAAATCCATTACAAATTGCTATGTTTACATTCAGTACCTAATTAATGTTTTCTTGGAGTGCATTTGTATACATGAAAACAAACCCAAACCCCCAGCGCAGTTGCATCAGTTGCACCGTTTGAACTGTAGGAACAATTACAGTTAACATGTCCCATGACAATCAGCTACGGATTTTTATAATTGCAGTTAACATGTCCCATGACAATCAGCTACAGATTTTTATAATTGCAGTTAACATATCCCATGACAATCAGCTACAGATTTTTATAATTACAGTTAACATGTCCCATGACAATCAGCTACAGATTTTTATAATTACAGTTAACATGTCCCATGACAATCGGCTACAGATTTTTATAATTACCGTTAACATGCCCCATGACAATCAGCTACAGATTTTTATAATTCCCATGACAATCAGCTACAGATTTTTATAATTATAATTACAGTTAACGTACATGTCCCATAACAATCAGCTACAGATTTTTATAATTACATTTAACATGTCCCATGACAATCAGTTACAGATTTTTATAATTACAGTTAACATGTCCCATAACAATCAGTTATGGATTTTTATAATTGATCATTGGAACATCACTAGTCTAGGCCTACGGGCAGTCTAGACCTACTGACAGTCTAGACCTAGACCTACTGACAGTCTAGACCTAGACCTACTGACAGTCTAGACCTAGACCTACTGACAGTCTAGACCTAGACCTACTGACAGTCTAGACCTACTGACAGTCTAGACCTACTGACAGTCTAGACCTACTGACAGTCTGACAGTCTAGACCTAGACCTACTGACAGTCTAGACCTAGACCTACTGGCAATCTAGACCTAGACCTACTGACAGTCTAGACCTAGACCTACTGACAGTCTAGACCTACTGACAGTCTAGACCTACTGACAGTCTAGACCTAGACCTGACAGTCTAGACCTACTGACAGTCTAGACCTACTGACAGTCTAGACCTAGACCTACTGACAGTCTAGACCTAGACCTACTGACAGTCTAGACCTAGACCTACTGACAGTCTAGACCTACTGGCAATCTAGACCTAGACCTACTGACAGTCTAGACCTAGACCTACTGACAGTCTAGACCTAGACCTATTGACATTCTAGACCTAGACCTATTGACATTCTAGACCTAGACCTTTTGACAGTCTAGACCTAGACCTTTTAACAGTCTAGACCTAAACCTGCTGACAGTCTAGACCTACTAACAGTCTAGACCTAGACCTAGTGACCTTCGGACATTCTAGACCTAAATCTACTGACAGTCTAGACTTACTGACATTCTAGACTTACATATTTATATAGACCTAGGCCCCATTCCACAAAGCAGTCTTAGCCATAAGATCTAACTGTCTGATGCACTTAAAGCGATTTTAGTGCTAAGATCCCTTTGTGGAAATTGGCCCAGGACTTGCTGACATTAAAGATGTAGTGCTACGGAGGACAATGTAGCAGGGCAGTGTAGCGCTGTCTCCACAGCCTAGTGGTGGGCAGGAGAGAGTTATTGATCAGGTGAATGTCATGTTTATTTGTCTGGGTCGCAGATGGCATGGACGGCACCGCTGTCCTCTGTTCTGTCTGACGTCTTTTACCAGAACCTGGAGACTAGCAGACCAGGCTTCAAGACTAATGTCTTATTTAGTCCGTCACATTACCACTAGCAACAAAATTGAACTAATATACACATATATATTTTTTAAATGCGCTAATCCCAGTACAAGATGCATGTATTTGAATCTGGGAAAAAAGATAGTCATTAATGCATCGTTTCAAAGAAGCTTAATGCAGCAAGATGATGAATGTAATCGTCGTGAAAAATTTAAAATGTTAGCATTCGGAGACCAATTTCTGCCAGTGGGAAATAATTGTAGGAAAATTGATTTGATTTTTTTTCTCCAGTGAAAATTTAAAAAGTGGAAAATTTTAAAACAATTAATGAAGTCTGCCCCAAAAATAAAACCCATTAATTAATAAGAAAATAGATTAACAAACAAACTAAATCATTCCATGCAGATTGGTGCACTAATTTGTAAATGTAACCATTACAGAATTCCACCCCAAAAGGATCTTTTATATATTCTTTCCTAAAGGCAGGTCAGTATGCATACACTGTGTCATAAGGTATATATACACGTACAGCTCTATTAATTCTTTTGTCAGACACTATAGGTTGCTTTTTGTTCTTGTTAGTTTGTTTATTTTTTATTTATTTATTTATTTATTTTATTGGGGGGAGTGGATGGGGTGGGGGGCACTTCACAATAAAACAATAATTCAGGTACTACTTACTCCCAGCACATTTCTACCCATCCCTAAGGATGATAATATATAATTTAAAAAAAAATTAAATTAAATTTTATGTTCAAATATTTTCATTCATAACCATAAAGTAATTCATTTGTTGTGCTAGCACTAGGTAAGTATGAATAATAATCCTTTTTTACAACCCCCCCAGAAACATGCCCAACAGCAGAAATATAAATATATAAATGACGTATTTATATAATAATCACTAATACTAGTCCTGGCAATTAAAAAACATTTAAATGCCAAGGCTTATATAAATATATAATATTGTTGTAAATATGTGTTTACTGCTTTCTGAAACATTTGAAATTGTTTGGCCTTGACCATACATACATGCACAATTCATAACATGGCATTTATAACATGTATTATTTAAAGTTAGAGGCTGCTTATTCCGGTTAGCCGACTACATGTACAAGACGCTTGATAAACAAGGTAATTAATCTGTACTGTCGTCAGAACATGTTACTCTAAAACACAGACAGTGTGCAACTTACATATACAATAGCTGATGAAAATTCAACGCTTGTCGGCTTTTTTTGACAAGCCTGAATTGTTTTTCCATATGTGTATATAGTGGAGAATGTTTGAGGAAGTGTGGATTCGTGAAACATAATTCACAAGCTCTGTAAAAGCGAATTAATTGTGTGTCATAAATCCAGTGTTGAATGCATTCTCCAACATAATCCATTATTCATTAACAAATTTAATGTGATTGCCAAATTAATTATTATTTTGTATCTTTTTTTATTTAAAAAATTGGTTAAAAATGGCAAGGAATATTTACAAAACTAATACCGGTAACCCAAATTAACTAGATCCTTTTCGACCTAACGTGAATGTATCGGCCAATAAATTATCAGCAGTGGATGACTGGCATTTAGTGTGATACATGTGCTAAATATGTCATCTATTATTTCCAATTTACTATTTGACAGTTTTGGTTGCAATCAGTGTGTATACATTACTGTCATTAGTATCGGGTTGATAAGGTTTAAACTACGTTTTAATTCATTGATTCAGTGATTGGCTGTTTCTTGTTCAGCCAGTGCACCATGACTTGTATATTAAAGGCCATGGTATGTGCTATCCTGTCTGTTGTATGGTACATATAAAAGATCCCTTACTATAATGTGAAAAATGTAGCAGGTTTGCTCTCTTAAGACTGTCATTCAATAGACGATGATTAATAATTCTAGCACAATGACGTCGTAGAAAGGTGCTAGAAAGGGGTGGTAGAAAAACCGTCTACCACGTGTGTAGACGCTAATCCGCCCTTTTCATTGGTTAATATTAGGATGTACACGGCAGTTGCTACCGGTTGATTACGTCATTTTTTAAACAAAGTAGTATATGACGTCACATAATATGAGTAGGTCTTCTCGACACCACTGTATGCTTTCACACTCGTGACGTAACATGGGTGTCAGCTTAGAGGTGACGTCACGTTACAAAAATAAAATGAAGATACTTACAGTATAGTTAGACTAAATTAATAATTAAATATATGAGACAGGTTGTGCTAGAAAATATTTCTGGCACTCGTCCTTTTGTATATGGTTTTTCTGACACTCGTCTCAAGAAAATCAATCCATGGAGCTTGCTCCAAAGATTGATTTTCTTGAGACTCGTGTCAGAAAAACCATCTACAAAAGGACTCATGCCAGAAACTATTAATCAATGTACTTTAGTCGTGCCATTATACAAAAGAAACTTTAACTTTTGTTCACAATGTACAAGTTCTGTCAGTTACAGGTTCGAATCCCTGACCTGAATGCACAAAACATTCAAATTGCATTGTTCTCTGATGTTTGACATCCAATAGCTGATGATTAATACATAATTTTTTCATTGTGTTGTTAAACAAAACAAACTTTAAACTTTTGTTGTTGGCAGTATATTAATTCTTGAAAACCAATCTACAAGTATGGTTAGAACAATAGAGTGACATCACAGGTATGAATTAAAACATTAAAATTACATTATCAGCTGTATATTAATTCTTGAAAACTAATCAACAAGTACAGTTAGAACAATAGAGTGACATCACAGGTATGAATTAAAACATTGTTCTTGCCTGTATATTCTTGAATTTTAACTAATCTACATGTACATTTCTAAAGAACAATAGCATGACATGACAGGTATGGATGAAAACATGGCCAGTGTGCGGTGCACTTGTTGGGTGCAGGGTATATGATTGCTTTAGTCTGTATCTGTGGGCCTGTATTTGCCAGGGAGCTGTGAAGAAATGGTTGACTGTCATATTTTGGCTGTCTGCACAGCGTGATCGCTCAGGTTGCTACTCTTTGCTCATTGTCTTGGCAAATGGCCAAATGCAAACAAATGCTGGTTTTTGTCTCTTGTTTCATTGATTGAAAGACCCAAAAATGTTGTTACTACATGTGTTTGCGGCTATCGGATCAGGGACCCGAGGATGTCATTTGTCGATATGTACACGTTTCATGTATGAAAAATTGCATCTGTGCATGTACTAGAGTATTTTTGTTTGTTCCCCAATGTCTGAACATGAAAGCTGATGCTTTGCTACAGAAATTTATTAATTTGGTCTAACATAAGCCATAACTTGATTAACATGGTTGCATAGGAATTGGCAAATCAACAGTGAAACCTGCTCCAGTGTCCACCTGTGTTTAGCAGCTACTGTGTTAAGAGGCCACACTTTTGTTCTCCCAAATGATCTAATACAGTGTAAATTGTATTAAGCAGACACCATTAAAAATCCATTTGGGTGGCTGCTTATCACTGGTTGGACTGTAGTTCCTTTTTATTTATTTTTTAATATGCTATTAACTGAATACTTTACTGGATGAACAGTGAGTGGGTTTTAAATTTACCACACGTTATTAGGTCTAGGTTTAGACTGAATTAAAAAATATTGTCCATCCATCCATCCATCCACCCATCCACCCATCCACCCACTGACCCACCCACTGACCCACCAACCCATCCATCCATCTATCCATCCATCTACCCACCCAAAAACCACCCACACACCCACCCACCCATCCATCCGTCCGTCCGTCCGTCCGTCTGTCCGTCCATCCGTCCGTCCGTCTGTCCGTCCATCCACCCACCCGAAACCCACCCACCCATCCATGCATCCACCCACCCACCCATCCATCTATCCATCCATTAGTTGTCAGTGTTTAGTTTTCCCGTTGATAGTTTTTATGTTTATTTAATCTGGATGCCTTAGTTCTGATTACTTCACCAGTTGATTCATTGATTGATTCATTGATATATTATGCTTTACCCCAAATAACCCATAGCCTATTTTCCCATGTATTATGCGCACCAGTGTATAATGCGCCCCCATACTTTGAACGTATATTCCGAGAAAAAAAACCATGAACCACAATATAATGCGCACCATTTTTTTAAAACACAAAATCGACAGTGAATGCAAGATATACCGTTTTCCCCGTGACCAAAATTAACGAAAAGCGAAAGCAGCGGTATATTCAAGAAACAAAACTTAAGTTAGGTACTTGCGTATATATACCTACATGTCATATTATACAAAGGCTAGTATTTGTGTACTTACATGTCACAGACTCACACATGCATAAATCAAAACAAAATTATATACCCATATACTGTAAATGACTAATAAATAAATGGAAACAAAAATATAGCATATTACATTTGGTTCTCGTGGCTAACGTGAATGCGCGAGATTTCTAAATTTATAGTTGTGTTGTGTATTTCCGGTTTGCCGGAAATGGCCGAATTAAATCTCGTGGAAATTATTTTTTTTTACATTTATTACAACCATCACAAGTGAAAAGCAATTTTTAAGAGGGTTTTGGCATTTCATTGTAATGAACACTGTCAATAACCTGTAAAGTACCGTAAACTACCGATCAGTGATTTTTTATGGGTGATTGCTGGACATTTTTAAAAGATAGTTTTTCTATTGCTATGTATAGTGTACACCCCCATTCTTAACCTGTATTTTCTGAAGGAAAAAAGTGCATATTATACATGGGACAATACGGTATATATTCTTTGTGTTGAGGTGTTGCTAAACATTAATTAATTCATTCATTCATTCATTCATTTATTCCATTTATTTATTCACTCACTCCATGCATCCACTCACTCCATTCATCCATCCATTCATTCATTCATTCATTCATTTATCCATCTATCCATCCATTCATCCATTCATCCATTCATTGATTGATCGATCGATCCATTCATCAACTCATTCACTCATTCATTATGTTCTGTATGTACATTCATCTATGAAGTCTGCACACTACTTGCACAAACCAGAAATCTGTTTTATTATTTTTATTTTTAACATTTTTTTTACAAAGAAAATAAGATTTTTAATACTTTTTGTTGTTGTTCTCTGATTGGGTTGGCAGCGAAACCCGTGTCCTTGCCCTCAACCTGTCTGCCCAGGTTCACATCGCCGGACTGTATTTAAAGGCCTCCTTCCATCAGAGTTCGCAGTTGGCTCACACAAGTGGCACTCCACCGACAGTACACCGGTGTCTTCAGACCTGTCAATATTAATCGAAGATCCCGCACGCCCAATTCACATGAAGAAATTGTACTTCACTGACTCTCTCTCTCTCTCTCTCTCTCTCTCTCTCTCTCTCTCTCTCTCTCTCTCTCTCTCTCTCTCTCTCTCTCTCTCTCTCTCTCACACAGCGGCAGGTTCTTGATGCCACATGATGGGCCACGACAGCAGGGGGGAAAAAAGAGAATTACATGTGGCATTTATGTTTCATGAGCAAACTGACGGGTGTGACACTCCACTGCCAACGTAGAACCCGCCAATTTGCGTGTCCTTAACCAGACCGACCGACCAACTGGGGGGCTGTGCTCATTGTTGAGGTCTTTCCCACTAGTAGAGCCTTTGAAATGACTAAAACCACACATTAAAGTTTGGGTTGTTTAACAACGCTACTAGAGCACATTGATTTATTAAATCATCAGCTATTGGATTTGAAATATTTTAAGCAGGGTTTCTATCGTTAAAGAAAACAAAACAAAATTTTAACTTTCTACTGACTAATTTAAAATCTGCCCCTTCATTAATTAAAGTTAAAGTTTGTTTTGTTTTGTGACACCACTGGAGAAAATTTATTGATCGTCGACTATTGCATGTCAAATATTTGGTATTTTGACATATAGTCTTAGAGCGGAAACCCACTATTTTTTAATTAGTAGCAAGGGATCTTTTATATGCACCATCCCATAGACAGGATAGTACATACCACAGCCTTTGAATTACTAGTCACGGTGCACTGGCTGGAATGAGAAATAGCCCAGATGAGAGGATGTGTGTAAAACTAAAAATATTTAAAAGTTGTTATTTGTTTAACAACACCAATAGAGCACATTGATTTATTAATCATTGGCTATTGGATGTAAATCATTTTGTAAATTTTTCATATAGTCTTAAAAAGGAAACCACCTGCATTTTTTCATTAGTACTAGTAGCAAGGGATCCATCCCACAGGTAGGATAGCACATAGGATAGCACATAGGATATACAAGTCATGGTGCCGGAGAATGGGATCCATCCCACAGGTAGGATAGCACATAGGATATACAAGTCATGATGCCGGAGAATGGAATCCATCCCACAGGTAGGATAGCACATAGGATATACAAGTCATGGTGCCGGAGAATGGGTCTTATCATGTGTCTTGTACCTACGAAACAAGCCTGCCCCTTTGATTAATTAATTAATGCAGGATGTTATTTGTTAATTACAAGAAGATGCCTTTAAACACGAGTGGGCCGGGAACTAGCCCAGTGGTAAAACGCTTGATGTCCAGTTGGTCTTAGACCGATTCCCATCAGTGGGCCCATTGGGCTATTTCTCGTTCCAGCCAGTGCACCACGACTGGTATATCAAAGCTATCCTATCTATGGGATTGTGCATATTCATTTCATTTCATTTCAACTTATTTTCGTGCTTATATCCAGTTAAGGTTCAAGCACGCTGTTCTGGACACACACCTCAGCTATCTGGGCTGTCTCATTTGTGGGATGGTGCATATAAAAGATCCCTTGCTACTAAGAGAAAAATGTTGGGAGTTTCCTCTCTAAAACAATATGTCAGAATTACCAAATGTTTGACATGCAATAGCCGATGACTAATAAATCAATGTGCTCTAGTGGTGGTGTTAAACAAATAACAATCTTTAACTTTACAAGAGGATGCCTTTAAAACAGGAGGACAAGAAACGAGTGTAAACCGGTGGCCTGGCGTGACTGTAAACCGGTGGCCTGGCGTGATGTTCTATAAATACTGATGATGGTTAGACAGCCGTGCCAGCCAGACAGACTGTCACAGAATGTCTGTCTATTTTCTGACGTTCATCATGCTGTAAACAGCAATGTGCAGGTGTGGGTGTGACAGCTGAGGCATTGTTTGCCCGACAGGTCATTTATAGGGCTGCAGTTATTATTAGTAAATTATTAGGCTTATCTCATGTTTTCCCCCATCATGAATTTAGACACTGGTACATGTGCATGTTACACCAAATATGACGTAAACCTTTTAAGCATTTTTTATTATTTTTAAATATATAATTTTGAAAATGTTGATTAAAAATATATTTTAAGATATTCAAAATATTTTAAAATATTAATCAAAACTTGTTTTGAAGTATTATTCCTTAATATGCTGTAAAAACATTTTTTAAAAACTGTTTATTTGACATTATTCATTGTTGAAAATCCCCAAATTAATGACTTCATTTGAAGTTTTTGTATTTTTTTGTATTTTTTTTAAAGCTTGGTCACAGTGCCGTGATGGAAAATGGCTCTCGGCATGATTGTATTGATTGCGACATATGCTGTGTTATTACTGCGCGCGTTGAGTAAGGGAGTTATACCACGGGCTTGTGTCATATTGATTAGTAGATCAATACCAGACAGGATTGGCCGAGCCTGCGTCAGTTTGCGTCAGAGGCTTGGCGTACTGTCTGTGAGACCGATGCATCGTCTTGGTACCCACAACTGCAAGGCTTCGTATGGCTTATGCTTGCATTGCAGGATCGAACCACCTCGGTGGATCCATTCAATTGACTGGATTTTTTTTTTTACATTTAACCAGCTAGTGCACCACAACTGGTAAATCAAAGGCCATGGTATGTGCTATTCTGTCTGTGGGAAAAGTGCATAGAAAAGATACCTTGCTGAATTAGGAAAAATGTAGCGTGTTTCCTCTGATGACGGCATGTCTTTGACTTATTTCTGTGTAACTGGGCTATAGGTTTCTCAAACCCCGATATAATGTCCCGACATCTTAAATAGACCATATGACCCCAGAACATGTAACTACATTTATATACACACTTTTTTGTTTTTGTGCAGTCATTTTATATTTTGAAAAGGTAAACTTTTTTCTTGCAAAAATAAAATATGATGATGATGATGATGATGATGATAAAAATTATAATAATCATAATATTAATAATAATAATAATAATACAAATAAATTGAAATAAAATAATAATATATAAAAACTGAGAATACTGGGTTAATTTCTATTCCAGATAGTGTGATGCTGACTGGTTTTAAATATGTTTAAATTTGTTTTAATCCTGGTTTTTGAGGATATAAAATAATACATATGTATCTGTTAAATACTTACATCTTGTTGTTTAAAAACATATCAAACTCATTTTCATTCATTAAATATGTTTTAAAACAACCCTGAAGATAAATGGTACTCTATTTATGCACTTTATCTTTTTTTTGTATATTATGCAGACAAACAATTTTGGCGGCTTTGGTCAACTTAGTCTTTGAAAAACATTGTTTACTGTAATATACGAACAATCATACTGTCAGTATATCTTTTCATTATTTAATTTTTTTTTTTTTAAATGTCCAATATAATATCTTTAAAAACAAAAATCAAGACTTACATGTAAAAAACAAAACAAAAACCCTTTATCATTTAATCATCGACATTTAAAAAATAATTTGAAGAAAAATTCATAAATAATGGTGGTTTGCCTATATAGTATGAACATTACCGTATATCTTCGCCTGTAAGTCGATCTCGGCTATAAGTCGAGTCCCTAATTTCAAGCCCTGAAAACGTATTTTTTTATTGACCCGTTTATAAGTCGACCCATGAAAAACTACTTATAAATATTGAAATATTTATTATTTTCAGCACATGAGAACAATAATATTTGAACAAAAGAAAATTATTTTACAAACTTCGGTTTTCACGTTTTGTACATCGCAATATAATCAGACTATTCCAATCAAACTATCATTATTACATAGCATCAAAACGAAATATTCCCTTAGTAGAGAGTGAAAGCTGTTTGACTGTTACTGTATAGTACTGTACAGATGGTTTTGTGCACAGACAACGACTTTATTTATAAACACTGACAACAGATCACTACGATAAAACTGAAAGTATCACGTTTTGCCGCCATATTAATACATGTAAGGAGGATAACTCTGGAAAGTACACTGGTTTTTGTACCAAATGATGTGTGTCCCTATTGCTCTAGATGGTGAACTGCAGAGATCAGTCTATTTTAAGGGAAAGCTCAGTAATATTCATGAAGTTAATCACCGCCAAAACATTGTTTGAACAACCATTAATGCCAGTGACCAGATTTCAAAATAAACTCAGGCAACAGGTAGTTAGTATTGTTTACATTTTTACTATTAGTGATGGCTGTTAATTTAACTAAGTGGACTGTTGTCTTGGCATGTGAGTGAGATCGTACGCCTTTTCGCATAACCAAAACCGTTCTAATGCCAAAAAAAATAGGTTATAAAAAATAAATGTGTCAAATTAACATATTTGAGTATAAATACATGGCATACTTCAACAATAAAACTTGTAAAATAATCCCCAAAACAGTAATATTTTTTTTTGAAATTTTTTTACCCTCTTATAAGTCGACCCCCCAAGTTGTAAAATAATTTTTGGGTGAAAAAAATTCGACTTATAGGCGAAGATATACGGTAGTTAAGAATTATTCACACTATAGCTGCCGTGCTATTGTACTTGTGCCGAGTGCGTTGATGATGTAATGACACTGTCTGGACCAGCCACTGTGCCAGTGTACGTACACCGATGATGTAATGACACCGTCTGGGTCCGGCCACTGTGCCATTGTACGTACACCGATGATGTAATGACACCATCTGGGTCTGGCCACCGTGCCGTTGTGCGTACACCGATGATGTAATGACACTGGGTCCGGCCACCGTGCTGTTGTACGTACACCGATGATGTAATGACACTGGGTCCGGCCACCGTGCCATTGTACGTGTGCCGATGACATAATGACACCGTCTGGGTCCGGCTACCATGCCGTTGTACATGTGCCGATGACGTAATGACACCGTCTGGGTCCGGCCGCCGTGCCATTGTACGTGTGCCGATGATGTAATGACACTTGTCAGGGTCCGACCACCATGCCATTGTACGTGTGCCGATGACGTAATGACACCGTCTGGGTCCGGCCGCTGTGCCATTGTACGTGTGCCGATGATGTAATGACACCGTCTGGGTCCGACCACCATGCCATTGTATGTGTGCCGATGACGTAATGACACTGTCTGGGTCTGGCCACCATGCCATTGTACATGCACTGATGACGTAATGACACCGTTTGGGTCCGGCCACCATGTCGTTGTACGTGCGCCGATGATGTAATGACACTGTCTGGTTCCAGCCAGCGTGCCATTGTACATGTGCCGATGACATAATTACACCGTCTGGGTCTGGCCACCATGCCATTGTACGTGTGCCGGTAACGTAGTGACACTGTCTGGTTCCAGCCACTGTGCCATTGTACGTGTGCCAATGACGTAAGTCGCTCGGGCTGGACGCCGGGGCGATATTGATGCTCCCATCAACCTTCATTATGAGCTTCAGACAAAATAATTGACAGGACATGGATCTTGCGGCATTTTTTATTTATTCTCGCAGCACATTGATGCAGACAGTGCTAGACTTAATTACACGACCAGCTCTCGGTGGCATAGCCCGAAAATTATGCATTAGCTGTACGCAATTCTTATAAGATCTTCAGTCCTCCGCAGCAGACAGAAAAACTTCTTTTTAAAACTCTTTTAGGGTATTTTTAGCAACGCTCTGGCTGTGCTTTTAAAAATCTTATTTATATTCAAGTTGAAGCCTTGGTATTAGTAATATATACTTGTTTAATACGGCTCAACTTAAAGTCTGTTTTATATAACAACACTACTAGAGCACATTGATGTACTGATCATCGGTTATTGGATATCAAACATTTGGTACTGCAATTCTGACTGATAGTCTTAGAGAGAAAACATGCTATATTTCCCTTAGTAGCAAGAGATAATTGATATGCATTATCCCACAGACAGGATAGCACATACCACGACCTTTATATACCAGTTGTTGTGCGCTGGCTGGAATAAGAAATGGCCCACTGACAGAGATTGATCCTAGACCGACCGTGCATCAGGCAAGTGCTTTACCATTGGGCTATGTCCCTCCCTTCTCATATATATATATATATATATATATATATATATATATATATATATATATATATATATATATATATATATATATATATATATATATATATATATATATATTTATTTATATATATATTTATTTATATATATAATTATCATATAATATCTTACATTTTCAGTGCAATCAATGTATGTGATCTTTTTCAGATCACATACTTTAAGAATTTGATAACTTTGCAAATTAGATGTAAATTATTCAAGGTCACAGCACTAGGTTTATTGACATTTAAGCAAACGTACATGGGTGACACTCCATGATTGACGTATGCATTCATAGTCATCAAATAAAAATATTTCAATAGCAATTTGACACTGAAAGCTGTCCAGCATTCAGAAAACAAAAAACGTTAGGCATAACTTTATTGTGATCTAAGGACATCCAAAATGATGTCATTAGAGTTTGACGTCATTTTCATTCAAAAATACACCGCGCCACATATTCTTACGTCATTTGAATATCTAGTAATGGCGGACTGGAATTAAAGTTGCGTGTACAGTTTCCAAAAACACGTTGTATTAAGCTTGAGATTATATGATAAAGAGATTATTACCCTCGTGTATTTCGGTATCGTCAATATCATATATTAGGAATAAAAATAATGTATTATACCGAAATACACGAGTGTAATAACATATATATATATATATATATATATATATATATATATATATATATATATATATATATATATATATATATATATATATATATATAGGCTATATATATATGACATAGCAGTGTAATAACCTATATATATATATATATATATATAATATATATATATATATAATATATATATATATATATATATATATATATATATATATAATACTGTAAATCATGAAATTAATGCGAGAGCAAGTAATTAATGCGAAAAATGCGGCGAAGACATCGACGCAATAATAATAACTTGACACATTTTGTTTAGTCTCATTCTCAATACAAAAAATGTGCAGGATTTTACTATAATACTTCTAAATAAAATAAAACTTTTATAATATAAAGATGAAACAAAATACAATTTTTTTGTTTTTGTTAAATGTCGTTTTGTGAATACTTCAAGAATCTTTCTTTCATTTCGATGTTGCCATTCTATTTTCACTTTCCTGGAATATCATAGCGGTTATATAATACAGTGATGTTCCAAATGTTCTGTTTTTAAAAAGTTCATTTTGCGATGTGAGTATTTTTCAAATTTTCTTACACTTCTGGATTACTGTATAAATTTAAACTGTTTTGAACATTTGTAAAATTATCATCAACAAATTTTATTACTAAATATATTCCTTTAAAAATGAAACAGTAGAAAATTATATAACCGCAACCAACAATCCGTGCATATTTCTTCAAACCATTTGGCTCGACTCTATACATGGCATTTTAAGTTAGACTGGTCGCAAGTTGTCACTATTGCAATATATCGCATTTGTTAACGTCTATTCCTGTGCTGCGCATCAAGTGTATAAAATCAGTCTAAAACATTTGTTAGAATAATACGTCTGCGTTCGCATGAAATATTGTGCCCTGCAATAGCGACCCGTTTACCTTTTATTCCTACTGGTGGATTAATTAGAAGCAATCACCACACAAAAGTGCGAGGCATACCCTTAACAATAAGGTGTAGTTATACTAATTACACTACTTTAAGTAATTAGGGATTCCTGGTCGACCCACCATGCGATTAGCTTCAGATTATGTAGTAGCTGTCAAAACAACTACTGACTTCTTTTAACATGAAAGATGACGCCCAAACAATATAATAACTTATTAAATAAGAACACAACTGTGGTTTTTATGTGATGTGGACTTTTGCCCGACGCATTAATAAAAATACACATTTTTGTTCACTCATGTACGGACGCAATAATATCATGTCGCATTAATTTCATGATTTACAGTATATATATATATATATATATATATATATATATATATATATGACATAGCAGTGTAATGACCTATATATATATATATATATATATATATATATATATATATATATATGACAATGTGTAATAACCATATATAGTCGAACTGTTTGTCAGTTGGTTCATAAATAAATAACTTGGATTACTCAGGTGACATGTTTAACTCATTATTAGTTTTATGTTCCCGCTAATCCAATGGTATGGTACTTGCATTGGGGTTACATCGCGACCTGCAAACAAAATAATTTTGGTAAACAAAGGTTGCGATTTACCCAAGCATACCATGATACCGGCTTAACTAAATTCATTAATGTTTGCCGCTTGGTGCAAACTGCATGTGAACAACAATCATGATGATTGACGGTGGGGACTACTCAGGCACCTTGGTTATAATTGCCTTTGATAATACCGCAACAATCGGATACCGTAATACATTCTGCTTTCATAGGCTACAGCCAATGAGAAGTCGCCTTGTTATTGAGTAACGATTCGAGCTGAACTATCGAATGCAAATTATGCAACCGCTGGAACTGAACAGCTGTTGACACATACCAAATTAACAAAAGGATTAAAATAATGCTTAGTATTAGTAAACATATATTTGTTTACGACAATAACATCATATGATAACATCACAATAAGTTGGGTTTTTTTTTGTCGAGTCAATCAAATAATCAAACATTCCGGTCATGTGACACCACAATGGCGGCATTGCAGAAAACAATGGGATTTACTGGGAACTAAATTGCTGTAGTCATTTGTGGTGGGACGAATTTGATTTATTTTTTTAAATAATATTTTGGCCGCTAATATTGTGGCCGCTAAAGCAGGTCCTGAACTTATTTTTGCTGACAAATAGTGGCCGCTGGCCGCTTTGGACAGGTGGACGTTCTATAGAGGTCAGATAAAGAAAGAAACGTGTTGGGGGGGGGGGGGGGGACTTCAGGGTGGCCGTTATGGGCAGTGGCCGTTATATAGAGGTGGCCGTTAGACCAAGTTCGACTGTATATATATATATGACATAGCAGTGTAATAACCTATATATATATATATATATGACATAGCAGTGTTCTAGCTAGTAATAAGTTTTTGGTTAGCGAGAGAGAAGTTACTGTGGTGGCCTTACACTTTATGAATCGTTAAAACTCTCTGGCTTGCTGGCACATTTACCTTGGTTTGCCACCCAATAGCCCATGTACTTTTTGTGCTGGGGTGTCGTTAAACATCCACTCATTCATTCACTCTGGGTTGGAGCCAATACAAGGCTGCTGACCCAGTAATTACCTGCCTGTAGTCTCATGTCTCAACTAGGCTGATTTTCTTTTTCTTTTTTTAAATTCTAAATATTTTTATCAGCAATTATTTCATTATTTACACAATCTGTGAAATTTGCAGGACTTCATGCTTTAGCGAGTCCCAGATTCTGAGCTGAAAATTTAAGATTATAAAATGAATTTCCAAGATATCCATACATGTATGTATTAATCCTTTTTTACTATTCTGACAGGATCCTTAAAAAAAAATCGCCAAATTCATTGCCTGACAAGACATTAAACTGTGTGACATCCTTGTTTGTCATATATGTTTTACAGGTACATGTACCTCTCGTCAAGTGAAGACTGCGATATCATGACACTTGCGTGAGGCGTGCAATATGAAACTGCACACTTCTACAGATATTAATCATATTTGACAAAAAACATGAAATTAATTCTCTATTTATTATCATCATTCATCATTTTATTTTTATTAAAAAGCAAAAAAAAAAAAAAACCCACACAAAAAACCAACCCACATGCCATACCAGAAATTGTTTGTAAACTGTGTAACTGACCTGTGACATCATTTTGATGTGACATCAGTTACAGTGAAATAACACTTTTCTTCTGTAAAGTCATCAACTTCCATTTGTTCTTTTTTAGCTGCTGACTGGTAATATTTCTGTTTCATTGCTGATTTCTAGTGTTTCACTCAGTGTTAGGTAATAAATATACACAACTTCACATACGTTGTTTTTGCTTCCTATTTACTGCATGAGTTTATTTTGCCCAAGAATATATACCACGAGACCATCTTTCACAAAATAAACGAGTGCAATAAATAGGAAGCGAAAACAAGGTATGTGAAGTTCTGTATACGTTTTTTAATTTAACATCATAACAACACTTTGTTAAATCTATGATCAAAACTCCTTTCATGGATTCATTTAACGTTAAGAATCATATGCTGCGGCAGCCTTGTGTAATGTTTCAAATACGATATGACGTCATTTGTAAATCATATATGATGTAAGTAAATAAAAGGCACTAACTGCAGAAAAAGAAAAAAGGGAATTCCCCTTTTAAAAGTTCCAGTCCAGATTGCACATACGTGCGATACAGGATAAATTTATTACACTGTTTGAAAAGGCCTTTATTACTATAGTAAGATTAAGGTATGTAATAAATATTATTATTGTTTGAAATACTGAACAAATTGGTAACACAAAATTTAGTATTTTGTATATCCTCTCCTTTTGTTCACGTTCCAGCCAGTGCACCACAACTGGTACATCATAGGCCGTTGTATGTGCTATCCTGTCTGTGGGATGGTGCATATAAAAAATCCCTTCCTACTAATGGAAAAATATAATGTTTGACATCCAATAGCCGAATGATTACTAAATCAATGTGCTCTAGTGGTGTCGTTAAACAAAACAAACTTCTTCCAGTAGCTGATGATTAATAAATCATTGTGCTCTAGTGATGTCGTTAAACAAAATAAACTTTAACTTTATTCCACTGCAGTTTGTGTTTTTAAACTTGCAGTCTTGCCTGACCTCACCATATGATGACATCGTTTACTATAGAGGGGTGGGACGTAGCCCAGTGCAGTTTGTGTTTTTAAACTTGCAGTCTTGCCTCACGTCACCATATGATGACATCGTTTACTATAGAGGGGCGGGACGTAGCCCAGTGCAGTTTGTGTTTTTAAACTTGCAGTCTTGCCTCACGTCACCATATGATGACATCGTTTACTATAGAGGGGCGGGACGTAGCCCAGTGCAGTTTGTGTTTTTAAACTTGCAGTCTTGCCTCACGTCACCATATGATGACATCGTTTACTATAGAGGGGCGGGACGTAGCCCAGTGCAGTGTGTGTTTTTAAACTTGCAGTCTTGCCTCAAGTCACCATATGATGACATCGTTTACTATAGAGGGGCGGGACGTAGCCCAGTGCAGTTTGTGTTTTTAAACTTGCAGTCTTGCCTCACGTCACCATATGATGACATCGTTTACTATAGAGGGGCGGGACGTAGCCCAGTGCAGTGTGTGTTTTTAAACTTGCAGTCTTGCCTCAAGTCACCATATGATGACATCGTTTACTATAGAGGGGCGGGACGTAGCCCAGTGCAGTGTGTGTTTTTAAACTTGCAGTCTTGCCTCACGTCACCATATGATGACATCGTTTACTATAGAGGGGCGGGACGTAGCCCAGTGCAGTTTGTGTTTTTAAACTTGCAGTCTTGCCTCACGTCACCATATGATGACATCGTTTACTATAGAGGGGTGGGACGTAGCCCAGTGCAGTGTGTCTTTTTAAACTTGCAGTCTTGCCTCAAGTCACCATATGATGACATCGTTTACTATAGAGGGGCGGGACGTAGCCCAGTGCAGTGTGTGTTTTTAAACTTGCAGTCTTGCCTCACGTCACCATATGATGACATCGTTTACTATAGAGGGGCGGGACGTAGCCCAGTGCAGTTTGTGTTTTTAAACTTGCAGTCTTGCCTCACGTCACCATATGATGACATCGTTTACTATAGAGGGGCGGGACCTAGCCCAGTGCAGTCTGTGTTTTTAAACTTGCAGTCTTGCCTCACGTCACCATTTGATGACATCGTTTACTATAGAGGGGCGGAACGTAGCCCAGTGCAGTTTGTGTTTTTAAACTTGCAGTCTTGCCTCACGTCACCATTTGATGACATCGTTTACTATAGAGGGGCGGAACGTAGCCCAGTGCAGGTTGTGTTTTTAAACTTGCAGTCTTGCCTCACGTCACCATATGATGACATCGTTTACTATAGAGGGGCGGGACGTAGCCCAGTGCAGTCTGTGTTTTTAAACTTGCAGTCTTGCCTCACGTCACCATATGATGACATCGTTTACTATAGAGGGGCGGGACCTAGCCCAGTGCAGGTTGTGTTTTTAAACTTGCAGTCTTGCCTCACGTCACCATATGATGACATCGTTTACTATAGAGGGGCGGGACGTAGCCCAGTGCAGTTTGTGTTTTTAAACTTGCAGTCTTGCCTCACGTCACCATATGATGACATCGTTTACTATAGAGGGGCGGGATGTAGCCCAGTGCAGTTTGTGTTTTTAAACTTGCAGTCTTGCCTCACGTCACCATATGATGACATCGTTTACTATAGAGGGGCGAGACGTAGCCCAGTGCAGTTTGTGTTTTTAAACTTGCAGTCTTGCCTCACGTCACCATATGATGACATCGTTTACTATAGAGGGGTGGGACGTAGCCCAGTGCAGTTTGTGTTTTTAAACTTGCAGTCTTGCCTCACGTCACCATATGATGACATCGTTTACTATAGAGGGGCGGGACGTAGCCCAGTGGTAAAGCCTTCGCTTGATGCACGGTCGGTCTAGGATCGATCCCCATCGGTGGACCCATTGGGGTATTTCTCGTTCCAGCCAGTGCTCCACAGCTGGTATAACAAAGACTGTGGTATGTACTATCCTGTCTGTGGGATAGTGCATATAAAAGATTCCTTGCTGCTAATTGAAAAGAGTGGCTCATAAAGTGGCGACAGCGGATTTCCTCTCTCAATATCTGTCTGACACCATATAACTGTAAATAAAATGTGTCGAGTGCATTCTTAAATAAAACATTTCCTTCCTTCCTTCATTTACTAAAGCAGAATACAAAGACAACTACCATTTTAATAAACTCTTTGTGTTATCACTATCTGTTGGTGCGGTCAGCTGCCTTCGTACATCATGTTATTTAATACTTTGAAATGTGCTACCATGTGTGAGATGGTGTATATAAAAGATCCCTTGTTACTAATGGAAAAATATAGCGAGTTTTCTCTCAAAGACTATACATCAAAATTACCAAATGTTTGACAACCAATAGCCGATGATTAATAATTAAATCAATGTACTCTAGTGGTGACATTAAACAAAACAAACAAACTTTAATACTTTATAATATAAAACAGCATAAAAGTACTCAGTGTGGGTTCTGAAATGGAACAAAAAGAAACTTTTTAGCCAAAAAAACCCCAGAAGAAAAGTGTTGCTATAAAATGTTCAGTGTTGATGGTCGATTCTAAATGTTTAAATAATAAAAATAAATACCAGAGATTGCAGCTTTAATACAATAATTATAAATTCTGGAAAGGTGATATTGTGCCTTTAACCTGAGATGGAAAATTCATAGTGCTGGGGTGTTATGCTAAGTTTTTTACTCTTTGTGTGTGTGTGTGTGTGTGTGTGTGTGTGTGTGTGTGTGTGTGTGTGTGTGTGTGTGTGTGTGTGTGTGTGTGTGTGTGTGTGTGTGTGTGACATTTCCTTAGCTGGAGATCCTGCTTTAAAAGTGATGAAGTGATTTTTAAATCCAGTGTGAGTCGGCAAATTCATTATCCTGCCAGGCAGTCTGTTGATGGGTTTGCATACATGTGCAAAATGTATACTCCCCACAAAAAATAAGCAGCTTAAAGCTTTCGTGTTGTTTTTTGTTTTTTTAATTAAGCAACTGAAGGTTTGATTTTTTTTCCTTCTTTTGTTATGTATCAACTTTCCAGGTGTGTGTCAACTTATTTTAGCAGTATTGATAATATATCATACAAAGTGACATGCCTGTGCCAAAACTCACCAAAATGTCAGTATAATAGATTGAACACGAGCAAACATCCATCTTATTGCAATTGCAATTAAAAAATATGTATCATGTCAATCATAAATTGCTTAATGTTTTTGGTGGGGAGAGTAAAGCAGCACCATGTATTCAGATCAAGTGTACAAACATCTGTCTTCAACTGTCTGCTTCCCAGGTGTGGAACCAAGGGACGGACATGGGGCTGGGTGCACACTCTGACGAAATTCAAAATTCAACCTTTCATGTATGAATGTAGTAGATTTATTTCTTCTTGTGGGCACAATACATACATGTATAATATCTTGGTTGGCTGGAGGAATGCATGCATTACAATATTGACATTGTACAATAAATGATTATGTACATGTACTCTTGAATACTGGAGGTGCCTTTTGTTAAATGTTGCACTCCATCCTTAGAAAAATCCTGCAGCACCCCCCCCCCCCCCCCCCCCCCCCCCCCGTACCCTGTAGTCTATATATTGACTGTATGTGTGTGTTATTGCAAATGTAATTTTCTGTGTTGATCATTACTAAAGAGACGACCTATTTTTTCTGTTATCTACCTGCTTGTAATTATTTTACCCACCTCAGTGGGGTAGTGGTTCAGCCGTATCAGACTTGAGGCTGATAGGTAGTGGGTTCGCATCCCAGTACCAGCTCCCACTTGGAACATGTTTAAAGACTGAATGGGAAGGAGTGAGGCCACTTTACACCAACCTGTCTCTCACTAACCACTAACTCTCTGTCCTGTACAGACAGCCCAGATAGCTGAGATGTGTATCCATGACAGCATGCTTGAACCTTGATTAGATATAAGCCTGGAAATAACGTAAAATAAATGAATAAATGATTATATTGGAACACAGATCTTCTAAGTTGCGGAGCACTGATGGTTGGTTTTAACAGTGTATGTCTTGTTATATTCTTACACACACTAATAGCCCTGTCTGTGGGAAAATGTGTGTATGACAATTCCTGGCTGTTATATATAGTCTGAAGGAGTGGCAGTAGTTTTTCTCTCACTTCGTGTGCATCATTTACTCAGGGCACAATATTTTGTGGAAAGCCGCTGTTCCATTTGTGAACTGCCAATTAAGTGGTGAACCAATACATTATAAAATTAAGTTTACAAACTCCAGAATCATCAGAAGCCCATTTTACGATGCTATGTTAGTGCTAAGATCACCTTTAGTGCATTACTTTCTTATGAATTTAAGGTGCTCTTAGTACTAAGATCGGTTCGTAAAATGTATTATAATCAGTTAAATCCAACATTAATCATACAGTAATGATAAGTCATTAATTTTGTCAAAAGGTCAACTAAAAAACCCAAGATCTACAAATGTTTGGGGTTATTGCTCCATACCCAAATAATATTTTTGGGGGGATGGTATTTTATTCATTTTACCTTCTAGCAGAAACCCTACATGATCGAAGTAGCCTATGTGGCACTACCAGCTTTCTGGACCATTTAACATTCTGACAGGAGTCAATTCTCATGAGCTGCCATATAACAAACATCCCGTTTCTGTTTTCCAATGCCAACAGCCAATTAATTAACGTAGTGAGGTGTCATTAAACACTATCCTTCTGTTAATAGTGGGGCAATGATCCAGCTCAGTCAGTAGAGTGCTGGGTGCTGGGTTGTGGGATCAAATCCTGTTGATAGACACCCATAAAAACCCAGTGCTCCACAGCTGGTATATCTGTGGGAAAGTACATATAAAAACTTAATCCATTACTGGTTTCTTCTGGTCACAATGACCAAATGTTTGACATCCAATAGCTGATGATTGATAGATAATTTTGCACTAGTGGTGTCATTAAACATAGTAAACTTAAAACTGAAGATTACTTGTCAGAATTACCAAATGTTTGACATCCAATACCCGATAATTAATAAATCAATGTGCTCTAGTGGTATCGTTAAACAAAACAAACCTTAACTAAAGACTATCTTAGAATTATCAAATGTTTAGTATCCAGTAGTCAATGATTAATTAATCAGTGTGCTCTAGTGGTGTCGTTAAACAAAACAAACCTTTTACTAAAGACTATCTTAGAATTATCAAATGTTTAGTATCCAGTAGTCAATGATTAATTAATCAATGTGCTCTAGTGGTGTCGTTAAACAAAACAAACCTTAACTAAAGACTATCTTAGAATTATGAAATGTTTAGTATCCAGTAGTCAATGATTAATTAATCAATGTGCTCTAGTGGTGTCGTTAAACAAAACAAAACTTTTACTAAAGACTATCTTAGAATTATGAAATGTTTAGTATCCAGTAGTCAATGATTAATAAATCAATGTGCTCTAGTGGTGTCGTTAAACAAAACAAAACTTTTACTAAAGACTATCTTAGAATTATCAAATGTTTAGTATCCAGTAGTCAATGATTAATTAATCAATGTGCTTTAGTGGTGTCATTAAACAAAAC
The DNA here is from genome assembly GCF_016097555.1 of Gigantopelta aegis. Classification (NCBI taxonomy): domain Eukaryota; kingdom Metazoa; phylum Mollusca; class Gastropoda; order Neomphalida; family Peltospiridae; genus Gigantopelta; species Gigantopelta aegis. The sequence continues at coordinate 2,783,439 of NC_054712.1, read as the reverse complement.
AAACCTTTTACTAAAGACTATCTTAGAATTATCAAATGTTTAGTATCCAGTAGTCAATGATTAATAAATCAATGTGCTCTAGTGGTGTCGTTAAACAAAACAAAACTTTTACTAAAGACTATCTTAGAATTATCAAATGTTTAGTATCCAGTAGTCAATGATTAATTAATCAATGTGCTTTAGTGGTGTCATTAAACAAAACAAACCTTTTACTAAAGACTATCTTAGAATTATCAAATGTTTAGTATCCAGTAGTCAATGATTAATAAATCAATGTGCTCTAGTGGTGTCGTTAAACAAAACAAAACTTTTACTAAAGACTATCTTAGAATTATCAAATGTTTAGTATCCAGTAGTCAATGATTAATTAATCAATGTGCTCTAGTGGTGTCGTTAAACAAAACAAAACTTTTACTAAAGACTATCTTAGAATTATCAAATGTTTAGTATCCAGTAGTCAATGATTAATTAATCAATGTGCTCTAGTGGTGTCATTAAACAAAACAAACCTTTTACTAAAGACTACTTATCAGAATTGTCAATGGTTTGACATCCAATAGTTGATAATTAATTATTCAGTGTGCTCTAGTGGTGGTGTTAAACAAAATAAGCTTTTAATTAAAGAGTATTTGTCAGAATTATCAAATGTCTGACTCAAGATTAATAAATCAATTTGCTCTAGTGGTGTTGTTAAGCTGATTCAAGATTAATAAATCAATGTGCTCTAGTAGTGTTGTTAAGCTGATTCAAGATTAATAAATCAATGTGATCTAGTGGTGTTGTTAAGCTGATTCAAGATTAATAAATCATTGTGATCTAGTGGTGGTGTTAAGCTGATTCAAGATTAATAAATCATTGTGCTCTAGTGGTGTTAAGCTGATTCAAGATTAATAAATCATTGTGATCTAGTGGTGGTGTTAAGCTGATTCAAGATTAATAAATCAATGTGATCTAGTGGTGTTGTTAAGCTGATTCAAGATTAATAAATCATTGTGATCTAGTGGTGTTGTTAAGCTGATTCAAGATTAATAAATCATTGTGCTCTAGTGGTGTTGTTAAGCTGATTCAAGATTAATAAATCAATGTGATCTAGTGGTGGTGTTAAGCTCATTCAAGATTAATAAATCATTGTGATCTAGTGGTGGTGTTAAGCTGATTAATAAATCATTGTGCTCTAGTGGTGTCATTAAACAAAAGCAAGTAAAACTTCAACAGACAGTGATTTACAGTGTGCTGAGGTGACTTCAGCAAGACATTCCTTTTCTTGGCGCTGTATGGCTGCAACAGAAGCAGTGTACACACACACACTCTGTCTCTGTGTTCTGAGTGAATACTCATTAATTGTCTGTCTGATAAGGCGGTGGTGATTGTCACTTTTTAATTCACTGTGTCCTTGGCCCCCGATCAGATTGATCAGCCCACTGTGTCGACAGGAAATCAGACTGGCGGATTTCTCAACATAGATCTATCTCTTGTCTGCAGGCACAGAACATACTGATAATAAAATACACCACACTTCTTTACGACCTGCGTCTAGCCACACGTGCATCAGTTAGGGAGGATAGTAGGGTTTTTTTGGTGGATTGGGAATAATTTAAATACATATACATATATATATATATATATGTATGTATATGTGTGTGTGTGTATATGTATGTATATATATATATATTAATTAATATTTATAAATATCTTAATATCTATATTTATTAGTCCCCTTCCAGTCCCAACTATACCAGAGGGGACTATAGGTTTCATCTCCGTCCTTCAGTCCAACTGTCTTGTCCGTCTGTCCATCCGTCCGTCCGTCTGTCTGTCCGTCTATGTCTCCACCCGTCTGTTCATCCCTTTGCCTGCTTGTCTGTCTGTCCATATGTCCGTCCATCTGTCTCTCTGTCTGTCTGTCCCATATATATACTCTTCAAAAGAAGAAACGCAAAACCACATTGTCGTAACATTTGGAGAATTGATTTAATTATTGAATGGTGAGTCCGATAATTACCAAATGTTGCAGGATTGTTCACAATTCACTCTAGTCCATTGTGAGTAAGTGATAGGACACACCACCAAGGTCAAGGTCATCTGGAGTCAATACCGGGTGTGGCCTCCGCGTGTGTTGACAACTGCCTGGCACTGCCTGCCCATTGAAGCAACCAAAGTACGGATGACGTCCCGGGGGATGGTGGCCCACTCGGCCTGCAAGGCTGCTGCCAGCTCGGGCAGGGTCTGGGGCTGTGGTTGTCGCTGTCGGAGGCGTCGGTCCAACTCGTCCCATAGATGCTCAATTGGGTTCAAATCCGGTGATATCGATGGCCAAGGAAGGACATTAATGTTGTTGTTCTGTAGGAAAGCCGTTGTGAGACGTGCTGTGTGAGGCCTGGCGTTGTCATGTTGGAACACTGCGTTGGCGTTGGCCATAACTGGAACGATGTGTGGCCGGAGGATCTGGTCAATGTAGCCCTGTGCATTCAGGTTGCCCTGCACGTGGACCAGGTCAGTTCTGCCAGTGTGTGAGATGGCTGCCCACACCATGACACTACCCCCGCCGAATCTGTCCACTTCCTGCACGCAGTTTGCCGCATAACGTTCACCACGACGCCTATACACGCGACATCTTCCATCATGACGTCAGAGCAGAAATCGGGACTCGTCACTGAACCACACCTGTCTCCATCGCAGTTGAGGCCATTGTCGATGAATCTGGCACCACTGCAGTCGGAGTCGACGGTGTTGTGGTGTTAAGATGACACCTCGAACTGGACGTCTGGCACGAATTCCTACCTCACGTAGGCGGTTCCGTACGGTCTGGTCGGATATCCTGCGCAAACCTGGTATTGCTGCGGCTGTGGAGGTGGCAGTAGTCAATCGTTCCCGAAGGTGGCGTACCCAGATGTAGCGGTCCTGCCCGGGGGTAGTGACCCGTGGTCGACCGGATCTAGGGAGGTCATGTGTTGATCCATGTTGCTGGTCGGCCGATGGCATTGTTTCTCTGCGGTTCACTGAGACGTGGCATGTCCTGGATTGTCAACTGTCGGCCAGATACAGAGGCCAGGCAAGCGAACACCCTGCACTTTTATACTGTCGGTGTTCATGTTGCACGTGCAGACAACGCACGTGCAGTGGTGACATGGTTTGCACGTGGCTGCGTTTTTGCGAATATTCACATTTTGGAACTTTATTGTACAGTAGCTGCGTTTTATCGAATGTAACCGTGGGAATGTGTTTGGGACATGCAATGACCTTATATTCACAAAGCATGAACCGGTAGGAAACATAAAATCGGAGTTATAACCCATTTGTACCCTTTTGCGTTTCTTTTTTTGAAGAGTATATATATATATATATATTTTTTTTTTTCACAATGCCTTGAGATATTGAGCAGATATTTTGTTTATAGTTTTATCATGTACTGTGACAGATCAGGTTTGACTTTTATGGTGATTTACCTATTTTTTAAGAGAATTATGGCCCTTAACTTAGGAATACAAAATTGCTGGGTCCAGTAGGGGACATGTATTTCTTTAGCACTACTCTCAGGATGCTTGTTAATACGTACATGTTTATAAACATGTCTACATGTAGCTCGGTCTATCTCTATCTACATGTATGCAGTGTTTCTGCCAGAAAGACATTTTTGGGTATTGAATGCAACAACAGGCAACAGGGGGTATGCCCGCCCTCCCCCACCCCCCCACCCCTTCCCAAAAGAAAATGAGTTAAGTTAAGGGTTAGGGTTAAGAAAATCATAAGAATAATGATGAGAGTAATTAATTTTGTCAAAAGGTTAAATAAAAAAATAAAAAATCTGCAAATAAAAATTGTTTGGTGTCATACCCATTTTACCCTCTGGCAGAAACACTGGTATGTCAGTATTTGTCTCTGCCTTCCTGTCAGCACATACACACGTCTGTCTGTCTGTCTGTCTGCCTGCCTGTCTATCTGCCTGTCTGTCTGTCATCCATCCATCCATGTGTCCTTCCATCTGTCAGTCTGTTTGTTCATTTGTCTGTCTATCCATCTGTCTGGCTGCTTGCCTGTCTGGGTTTTTTTTCAATATAATTAATATCTTTTATTTCTACTTCCTTTTTCCTTCTCAGGATATTGGTTTAATCATATTTATGATGCAGATGTTGCAGTATTTTTTATTATTATTTTTTTAAAATATATCTGTTACACACCCGAGTGCAGCAGTGGCAGATTACAAAGTGCGTTAAAAGTCATTGACCGAAGATTGAAAAAACCCCAACACCTGGCCTGGTTTCTTATCATATGTATCGTATGTACATATGTGTGTGTTTGGCTCACCTGGTGATAAGTCGTCATGTGTACAACTGACATTTCTCATTTATTGGTAGTATTTAAAAAACCCATGAAAAGTGATTTATTTGGCAGATGCGTGTAATTTTTAACTTGTAATATACACATGTGTATGTGAGAACCAGAACAGCAAAAATTAGCATAGAGTGAGTGGTGGGGTGGGGGGGGGGGGTTGGATTGGGTGGGGAGGGGGATGGTATGGGCACATACTTAAATAGAAGTTTGTAGAAAGCATCAGAAAATATTCAGTGAAATATCCATTGTATTATTTATACCTTTCAATATACATCCTTGACCAAAGATTTAAATAAAACAGAAAAAGACAAAAAAAAGACTTGTTTTCTTATCAGTATACATCTTGGCCCCCCTCCCCCTTGACACCTGGCACATTTGACACTAGTTATTGACAGCAGCTGAGCAATACATACACTTCAACCAATGGTAGGGTAATTATCAACTTGAGTACATAACCACGGACATACAATGTAGATGTATTTGTGATATATATATATATTTTTAATCAAACTGAATTTAAGCCTTATAACCCAATCTGAATCTATTTTTATTTGGAGGGGGAGGGCATGTATGTAAAACACCTGCTTGATGTGTTGAGTCTCAATGACTATGTGTCATAACTGACATCCAAAAGACGATGATTAATTCATCAATGCTCTAGTGGTGTTGTTAAATAAACTAAACTATAGTTTTTAGTCTGTATGTCTGTGAATTGAGGGTGTCTACAGCTACAATATTTGAAGGTGTATCTCGATGTCAATATGTCTGTGAATTGAGGGAGTTTACAGCTACAATATTTGAAGGTGTATCTCGAGGTGTGTAGGTCTGTGAATTGAGGCAGTCTACAGCTACAATATTTGAAGGTGTATCTCGAGGTGTGTATGTCTGTGAATTGAGGCAGTCTACAGCTACAATATTTGAAGGTGTATGTCGAGATGTGTATGTCTGCGAATTGAGGGAGTCTACAGCTACAATATTTGAAGGTGTATCTGGAGGCACGGAGCCAAACAGCCAAACAGCCAAGCCGTGGAGTGCCATATTTTGGGTTGTTTACATGGTCTGCAGTTGATCACTGTGATAAGCCAATATACATGATAAGATTATGGCCACTGGCAGTGACTCGACATCTAGCATGCCTTCCCCACTGTAATTCCTCTGTCACTCTCTTACCCCTAGCTCACAGCGTTGGTGTATATATTATATATTTATGATTTTATTCTCTGCCAAAATGCAGACTCAAGATTTTTAGGTGTTTTTTTAGTTAAAAAAAAAAAATTCCGTCTCTCCCTCCAGTTAAGATTTGTATTTTTGTTGTGGGGAGTTGCTGAGGTCAGTGGAGAGACTATAACCACTGGTCCTGGTCTGGAGAATACCAAGTAACAGCAGCCAGCAGTATATATGTGTGTGTGTGTCTGTGTCTCTGTGTCTCTGTGTCTCTGTGTGTGCGTGTGTGTGCGTGTGCGTGCGTGCATGCTTATGTGCGTGTGTGTTCACGCGTGTGTGCATTTGCGAGCATGTGTGTGTGCGTGCGTGCGTGCGCAACTATTGGCTTATGCCCAGCTGGCTTGCACCACAAGTCACATAGCATATGTTCCTTTTTCCTCCGAATGGAAATTTTTAAAGTAGTAGAAGAAGAAGAAAAAGAAGTAATAAGAAGAAAAACAACAAGTCATTAGCAGCCAGCACTGTAGCAGGTACTTGTGTACATGTGGCCGTCTGCGTCTGCTCAGTGTGTCTGCCTGTTTCTGCTAGAGCAGCCACTGCTTTCTCCCTCCCTCTCTTCTCCTTGATGAAATGTGGAGCATATTGCAAGTGGGACACTGCGCTCGTTGGTTCAGCCTGCCGCTAGTTGTTGCCTTTCTGCGTGTAACGTGTGATTTGTCTATTATTCTAATGTGTGTGCAAAGCCAGTGGGCTGCTCTTGTCAGCTCAGTGACCTACAACTGTAGTGTGAGCTTCGTCAGCCAGCCAGCCAAGCCAGCCAAGCCAGTCAGCCAGCCAGCCAGCCAGTGATCACATACATCCAGTGAGCAAGAGTGTGTGTGTCTGTGTATGTGTAAGTGCATAATGTTGGCTCGGGCTCACTGCATGCAGCCATTTACCTCACTCAGTCAGTTGGGGTCACGACCCCTACGGAACTAACTAGGTTTATGTGTGCTCCTCTGCATGGAGAGTGACAGATCTGTCTCGGAGATGGCTGGAGCCGATTTCTGAAGCAAGACCACACGAGTTACATGCCCTTGCTTGGTGGCTGGATGCAATTATTGTAGGAAGAGAGAGATATAGTGAGAGAGAAAAAAAAAAAGAAGCAGTAAAAACCTGAAAAAGAAATATAATAAAACATGTGTGCGCTCTGTGTGTGTATACAGTGTGTTACGGTGTGTGACGTCATTTTGTGAAAATGCGCATGTGAAGAGCAACAATTACAAACCACCTTCACCTGCCGACTGACTGCATTTTGTGTTGAAAACAACCTGTTGTGCAACTGTGTGGTGTGTTCGTAAAGATTAAAAACAATAATTAAAAACTAACAAATATATATAAATACATATACACATATTCATGTAAACATTTGCCCTCGGATTGATATTAAACTTGGATCATTGTTCCTTCAGCTTGGTATTTCACTGGGATATTCTGTGGTGTTTTTTACGTGTGTACACACATCGCTGGGTTGGAAGGAAGGCCGGCAGAAAGTGTGTTAGAGGCGAAGAAGAGGAGAGGAAATCTTATCTAATGATATGCTGAAGTAGACATCTGCTTGTACGTCTGCTTGTATGTCTGCCTTCAACTGGGTTAAAGTCTCTCACTAGTCTGGCTGTTCAGGATCACGCTGACCTCACACACACACACACACACACACACACACACACACACACACACACACACTCAGTCACACACACACACACTCACACACACAAACACGCCAGACTCTCTCCGCGGGCTGGCTAGCGATCCCAGTAGTCAGTTATAATGTGCACGGCCACATCCAACACTCACTCCTTCTCACTGCTGCCACCACTACTGCTGCTGCTGTTGTTGTTCGAGTGCATGCGTGGCTGATGCTGGCTCAACTCAGGTTGGTCGTGGAAAGTTTTCTCCAACTATGAAAAGCTGGCGAGCCAGAGTGTTGTAAAGGCTCGTCTCAGCTGCTGTCATGACACTGCGGCTCATACTACGTCTATAGCTAGGCTAGCAGGTTGTTAGTGTGTGTGTATATTCGTCAGTGGACTGCACCACTACCTTGCAGACCGGAACCTGGTGGATGTGTATCGGTGTGTGTCTGTGATTGTGGCATAACGTCTGCTGTGCGTTGAAGTGGAGAAATAAAAAAAATTGTTAAACAGATATTTTAAAAACACTAGAAAAAAAGAAAGAAACAAATCTCAGAAGAAAACTGAGAAAAAAAATTATTCTTTTTTTTTCAGTGATAATAGTCTTACGGTGTATTGTTCTAGCCCAAGGCTGAGAAACTTATTTTGATCTCTAATTGACGAATGAAGTAATTTTTGGATGTGAAAATCAATGGAGAAAGATGTACGGTTTCGTCTGGTAATTCAGTGGATTATACATTCGCCTGTTTTTTGTCTGTGGATTGTTGTACTAGAACTTGCCTTCTAAAAACGTGGCTGCTTGCTCATGTGTGATTCAGTGAAGCTGAAATATTCATTGCTGCATTTAAAAAAATATTATTATTATTATTTAACATCATTGCTAAATGGGTGTTCTCTTAGTTGCTCATTTATCCATTGTTATGCTTTTTAATCCAACTTGAAATGGTGGACATGGATTTAGAATTTGTGTATGACAAACATGAATATGTGAATCAAGTGTTTTCATTTTGACGCCATTAACTAAAAAAAAAAAGAAAAAAAAGAAGATTTTTATATATATATTTTTTTTCAAATGAAGTACATATTTTTCTCTATGATTTTTGATTTCCGAAATGAGAACGCTGCTAGTTTGGAATGGTTTTCCGATTCGGAGATGGTGCTGTGTGCACGAGAGTGCAATGGTCGTCGGTCAGGCGCTATCGTGTTCGCTGTTCACAAGATGGAGAAGAAGATTTTATAGATGGGATTAACGCCAACTGAAGCCCAGTTGATGGAACAGTTATCCATCCTGTTTTAAAAAACCTACAGCTTGTGTACAACACCCCTCTGTACCCCCAACCCCCCTCCCCAATCTCACGTTACGCAGTGCTGTGGTGAAATTACATCCCAGGAAAAGTATCCTGTCTCTCCCCACCCACCCCCCCACCACCACCCCTTTCCACAAGTTATGCTGTTTGATTTGATTCGCTGAGGAGTGGTGATGTTACCCGGTGCGGCAGTGACGGATTGCGTGCAGAGTGGCAGTAAAACGGACTAATGACCCGTCAGCTGCGGAATGAGTTTTACCACTAGTCTACTTCTGGTCACGCTATATGCACTTTGGATTGCATGCATGATCGTAGTAAATGCTGAAACCAAGAAAGGTAAGTGCTGCCCCGACATCCTGGGCCTTGTTTTGGGTTTTTTGGGTTGTTTTTTTACGGAGCTATCTTAATGCTAAGATCACCATGCTTTTTATAAAGTGATCTTAATAGCACTAAAATCACTTTGTAATATTTCTTGTCATGTTGGAATATTTTGCATATATCATTATGGGACGTAGTTGTATTTTTAAAAGTTGCCTTCATAATATACCTGCCTATTCTAAGATCACCTGAAGCCTTCATAATATACCTGCCTATTCTAAGGTCACCTGAAGCCTTCATAATATACCTGCCTATTCTAAGATCACCTGAAGCCTTCATAATATACCTGCCTATTCTAAGGTCACCTGAAGCCTTCATAATATACCTGCCTATTCTAAGGTCACCTGAAGCCTTCATAATATACCTGCCTATTCTAAGGTCACCTGAAGCCTTCATAATATACCTGCCTATTCTAAGATCACCTGAAGCCTTCATAATACACCTGCCTATTCTAAGGTCACCTGAAGCCTTCATAATACACCTGCCTAATTCTAAGATAACCTGAGACCTTCATAATATACCTGCCTATTCTAAGATAACCTGAAGGTGGATAAGGTACATTCTCTTTATAAAAACAAATATTGATTTGTAATATTTCTGCTTATGTTGAATATTTTGCATATACAGTAGAATCTTGTTGGGTCCAACTTGGAAGGGTCGAATACTCTGCAACGCTTGAACCAAAAACGAAGTCCACAAGTTACATTTACACGATGTTGACCAAATGGTTAGGTTGAACTACCCGATGGGTCGAACCCTTTCTCGAGCACGGACAGGGTTCGAGCCAATGGGATTCAACTGTACATGGGACGTAGTTGTGTTTTTAAAACATGGCATATGCAATACGCCTCTGTCTGCTAACAGATGAGGCTACTTTTAGAATCTAGACTCTCAACTCTAACAGTCTGAGACTTTAATGTCATGGCAATGTGACACGTACCAATTGCTAGCGACGTCATTGAAAGATTTCAGTCTAGACGTTGAACTTTTGTAAGCAACGGGCCTTATGTTAATGTGTATTAGCCACCTCTGGTTTTGGGAATTGGTTGGCATTTCGTAGTCGATCATCAGTTTATAAGTAGTTTGCACCAGGCGATCAATACGATTATACGATCGGTTAGAATTATATGCACTTTAAAAGGATTTGCACTATTAGGACTGTACAGTGGTGTGCATCTGTTGTCAGTTCACTGGATTAGGCCATGTGAATTGATAATTTTACCTGTAAGTCCTATTCGGTGTCTGCTTTCTTTATGATCACATGGAAACTAAGCTAAACCCCAGCATATCGGCTCCATCATCTGATGTCATACAGCAGGGCTCGAAACAGCAGTCTGCGGAAAGCAGTGAATGAATGAATTTTAACGACACCCCAGCACAAAAATATACATCGGCTATTGGGTGTCACAAATTCTAAAAAACAAAAAGCAGTCCAGTTTGTTTTATACCTAGCAGGTGAAATAGAAATTCACCAGCTAAAACCACCAGTTTGTTTTTCAAGAGACTGATGTATGTACGATTATCTCCTGCTATTTATAATTTGGCTTGTAATTCTATGATATTTTAATTCCATAGTGCTCTATAATACATATCAGATGTCCAAATTTTCCACACACTGTCCCAAACCCTCCCCTCACCTCATGGTATGGTATTGTCTGTTTGTATACATTTCCTTTCTTAAAGGAATGCTAAAGCAAGGCTTTTGGACTGGTGTGCATATTCAACGATACATAATGCACATTATTGCTTAATATCAACAAGTATAATCGTATAGTTAATTAATAAAAGGTTAAATGTGACGGCTATTATATATAACGGGCGCAGCCATTTTGTACCATCCCAGTGAATACGCCCTCTGATGAGCTGGTGGTTATATAATACCTAACATGTCACGTCAGGAATTAGTCTTCGAACTGAAGAAACAAAACATACCTGATTTTTGCGGATGCATTTCAATGTTCTGTAATAATATTCATCCCAGTAACAGCAACGTGTATATGTGGTTTATTTTTCAATACAAAATAAACCACCATTGTTAAAGTGTTGAAATAACTGTTTTATGTTTTGTATATAAATTAACCCACATACTGAAATAATAGTCGGAGTGTTTTCTTGGTTAATTGGTCTTTTCTTTCCATGGCCTGTACCTGTGGTTCTTGATTGGCACATGTATATTTAGACGGTCCCTAGACACTGTGTCTTGGATATTCAAGTTCTTTATTTGCCTTAAGTTAAAAAAAACTTATCAGCATAAATACATACATATATAATCATGATATATATACAAATATACAAATACAGGTGGAGAGTGATTTAAGAATTAATGGTAAAATTAACATAGTATACTAGTAATAGTGGTGGGATGTATATGTGCACTATAAACATTATCGTGTTATAGTAATAATTCTAATTCTAAATATATATATATATATATATATATATATATATATATATATATATATATGTATATACCAGATGAAATATGACACACTAAAAAGACGTGCCTCTTTTATGAAGATCACAGGATATTGTGTGATAACCTCAAATCGTAATGGACTTTACCAGCTTTATTACTGTAAGTAATTCTGTAAAACCCTTGATTAAGTAGACTTTCCCATCTAAAATCACAAAACTGACCAATTACGTAGTCCCAGAAAAAAGAAAATTATCACTTGGGTATCGTGAGTGGTCGTTTTTGCTCGAATGTATCCTACCAATAGACTTAATAATATGCATTTTTTCTTTGGATTTAAAAACCCCCCAAAAACCTATAACTCCATTTCGCTATATTGATACAAATAGAAATATATTTAGTTAAATAGTTTATTATACTATCAAATCATTTATCTTGTTTTACAAGTCAGGTTGATGAAAGCGAAGCGCCTTGTGGTAAATTAGAGCATTTGTTTACACTGTGCATAATAGAAAAGTTGGACCTGAGCTGACGTTCTTCGCCCCAAGCTATACCACCGGACAAAAATGAAACAAAATGGCTGCCCCCAGTTAGCAGGAATAATGACGTTTTTTTATTAATTCTAAAATTACGCGTTTTTCATTTGTTAAAGTGTCAGTGTGTGTTGGTGGTCCAGGTATGCATCTTTCCAACACATAAAGCTCTTGTTGGAGTTTAGTCTACCTTAAATATCTTCCGTATCAATTTATATAGGATCATCAAAGCTTGCATGCGAGTACAACTTGGGATGGTGTGTTGTTTACCATAACTAGGTCACCATGACCTACTTTTGAAGGGCATATCATGTAGCTCACCGAGACTTGTTTTCTTAGCTAGACCTATTTGTTTAGGCCTCAAACGTTTAAAAGATAACAATAGAGGGCCATATTTTATTTCCCATTTCAAGGCCTGTATGAGTGGTGTAAACCTAACTGAGCACCCGTGAAGGAATAACACCTGCATTCACTTAGATTACCTTCAGTATTGAAACTTAATATACATGTAGCCCAGTGGTAGAATGCTCGCCTTATCCTGTCGGTGGGTCCAATGGACTATTTCTTGTTCCAGCCAGTGCACCACGACTGGTATATCAAAAGTCGTGATATGTGCTATCTTGTCTGAGATGGTGCATATAAAAAATCCCTTGCTACTAATGGAAAAATATAGCAGGTTTCCTCTCTATGACTATATTTTTAAAATTACATCCAGTCGCCGATGATTAATAAATCAATGTGCTCTAGTCAAACTTTTTTTTAATATACATGTAGTACAGTTCAGGAAATAAATCTTCATTAAAAAAAAAAAAAAAAAAAAAAAAAAAAAATAGTGAAATAATTTATTGCCTTTTTAAATCTTTCGTGGTTGGATTTAGCTCAGTCGGTTGAGTGCTTTCTTGAGATGCTTGCATCATAGGATCGAACCACCTCAGTGGATCCGTTCAACTGATTAGGTTTTTTCTTGTTCCAACCAGTCAAAGACTGGTATGTGCTATCCTGTCTGTGGGAAAGTGCATATAAAAGATCCCTTTCTGTATTAGAAAAAATGCAGTGGGTTTTTCTCTAATGACTATGAGTCAGAATTACCAAATGTTTGACATCCAATAGCCGATGATTAATTAATCAATGTGCTCTAATGGTGTTGTAAATTAAGCAAAACAAACTTCTTCTTTTAAATGTTTCTTTGCTGATTACCAGTAGGTTGATCTCTGTAGTGTTTAAGTAACTAACTAATTTAAGTAACTTCGTTTTGTTTAATACACAATGCTGAGTTATTTATTTACAAGTGGATATCTCCATTCTCGTCGTCGTCCCGTTTTTGACAGACTACATAGAAGTGAATGGTGATGTGGAACCTGAAGTAGAAGATTAAACTAAACAAGTCAAACAGTAACAAATACAACACTGCTCATAAGTAAAATTATCAATTGGATGATTAAAATCAAAGTTTAATTCATCGACTATATTTAATCCCTGCCGACAGTTTAGTTTGACATCTTGTAGCCAGACCTGTCAACCCTCCCGGATTCCGCGGGAGTCTCCCGGTATTTGATCAAATCTCCTTTCACCTGTGCGGGAAACAGTTTCTCCTGTTAAATGACATTTTTGTAAGCATAAAAAAAAATCGTTTTTTTTGTCAAAATAACAGAAGGAAAGTAACTGCCTTTTTTTCTCATTCGGAAAATGTCGACTACTTTCTGTTTCTGAGAATGTAACAGGCCGAATTGTCCCGACTGTTTAACCTTTGCCGAAGTGAGAATTGTAGTATAGCCTATTTATATTGTTAAAAAAGCACATGGAGTTTATAAAATGACGTGTTATTATAATGTTTGTTGTCATCGTTTAGGCTACGAAGCGTGTTGCTGCTAATTCAACAGGCTGTGTATTGACATTCAGTGTTGCCATATAAAAAAAAAAACCTATCCAATTTAGTTCTAATAACACCTCTGAATTGTAAAATGTCTTCCCACTGGATTACATAATGCAACTATGACGAATCTGAACTGCCAGACTCCGAGTTGACAGCGATACACACGATGCATGTTAAAATCACATGTCGCAGCAAGACAACGAAAAGACCAATTAGCTGTATAAACATACTTGTGTCAGTTAATTTTGTATGTTTGTGCAGTAAAATGTTGGTTATACGGGTACACTTCAAGAAATTATTTTTGTACAATTAAAAAATGTTGTTTGACATTGACATAAAGTTACTCACGGAAATGGGTATAATTCCGGTATATTTCACACGATGTCCGTAATGAGGTTTTACTTATGATTAATGAAAATACGATGTTTATTGCATCATTATAATGATTTTAAATAGGTACCACGCCACCGGTCCTCATTATAGTAAAAACTGAATATTAATTTATAAGATTTATATAAATTTGTCTTTGGTACTTTGGAACACTAACCACAAATGATAATGTAATGCAACCTGAAAGGCTGTAAGTGTAATACCGTAAATGTACTAATTAAATTTTTTTATTTCTTGTTCATGTTCTTAACATTTTTGGATAAAATATATATATTTTTTAAATATGTATTAAATCATAATAATATTTAAAAAAAAAAAAAAAAAAAAAAAAAAAAAATATATATATATTTTTTTAATGCCAAGATCTAAGGTTAAGAAGTATATATGACATTATAAAGTATTCATATAACTTATTGTAATAATGTTTTTGATTTTGGGTTAAATTGTGTGAATTTAAAAAATCTGCTTTTTGACAAAATCTGCTTTTTCAACACACACCTCCTGCTTTCTCTTGACTAAAGGTTGACAGGTCTGCTTGTAGCCGATGTATTTTTCGTGCTGAGATCTCGTTAAAAATTCATTTATTCATTCAGTTCCTGCAGGCAAGATTTTGCACCCCTCGAATTCTACAGCCCCTTTAGATTCCCATAGCACCCATCTTTGCATATTGTCACTGAGTTGTCTCCCATGCTGTTTTCACAGTAAAGCTACATTTCCATATGTACTTTTTTTCCTGTCCATTTTCTGTGAATCCATGAATCTGTAAATCCACGGGACCGGCGTCTTGGTTAGGCCATCAGTCTACAGACTGGTAGGTACTGGGTTCGGATCCCAATCGAGGCATGGGATTTTTAATCCAGATACCGACTCCAAACCCTGAGTGAGTGCTCAGCAAGGCTCAATGGGTAGGTGTAAACCACTTGCACCGACCAGTGATCCATAACTGGTTCAACAAAGGCCATGGTTTGTACTATCCTGCCTGTGGGAAGCACAAATAAAAGATCCCTTGCTGCTAATCGGAAAGAGTAGCCCATGTAGTGGCGACAGCGGGTTTCCTCTAAAAAAATCTGTGTGGTCCTTAACCATATGTCTGACGCCATATAACCGTAAATAAAATGTGTCGAGTACGTCGTTAAATAAAACATTTCTTTCTTTCTTGTAGCCAATGTATTTTTCATGCTGGAATCTCGTTAAAAATTCATTCATTCATTCATTCATTCTCTGCAGACAAGATTTCGCAACCCTCGAATTCAACAGCCCCTTTAGATTCCCATAGCAGTTTTAACAGTAAAGCTACATTTCCTGTCCATTTTCTGTGAATCGATGAATCTGTAAATCCGCGAATTATCGAAATTATGTGTCCGCCATGTCTGTGTTTCCACGGATCTGTAACTCCACAAATTGTCGAAATAATGTGTCCGCCATGTCTGTGTTTCCATGCTATCAGCGAATAGTGTGTGATCGGTGTTCGTGAATTTACAATCATTTTTTGAGTGATTTTTCTTGGATACACAGATCATGTGACGGAAGTGCGGAATCCCACAAGATTTGATGTAATAGGAAACAAAGTGATCATCATCAGTATGGGTAGGAAGTCTATACTAGCTGACCCATGTTCTTACCATGTCGTTCTGTCTTCAAGGGTGGGATGTGTGTACTGGTAGGAAGTCTATACTAGCTGACCCATGTTCTTACCATGTCGTTCTGTCTTCAAGGGTGGGATGTGTGTACTGGTAGGAAGTCTATACTAGCTGACCCATGTTCTTACCATGTCGTTCTGTCTTCAAGGGTGGGATGTGTGCACGGGTAGGAAGTCTATACTAGCTGACCCATGTTCTTACCATGTCGTTCTGTCTTCAAGGGTGGGTATATGTATACGGGTAGGAAGTCTATACTAGCTGACCCATGTTCTTACCATGTCGTTCTGTCTTCAAGGGTGGGTGTATGTGTACGGGTAGGAAGTCTATACTAGCTGATCCATGTTCTTACAATGTCGTTCTGTCTTCAAGGGTGGGTATGTGTGCACGAGTAGGAAGTCTATACTAGCTGACCCATGTTCTTACCATGTCGTTCTGTCTTCAAGGGTGGGTATATGTATACGGGTAGGAAGTCTATACTAGTTGATCCATGTTCTTACCATGTCGTTCTGTCTTCAAGGGTGGGTATGTGTGCACGAGTAGGAAGTCTATACTAGCTGACCCATGTTCTTACCATGTCGTTCTGTCTTCAAGGGTGGGTATGTGTGCACGGGTAGAAAGTCTATACTAGCTGACCCATGTTCTTACCATGTCGTTCTGTCTTCAAGGGTGGGTATGTGTGCACGGGTAGGAAGTCTATACTAGCTGACCCATGTTCTTACCATGTCGTTCTGTCTTCAAGGGTGGGTATGTGTGCACGGGTAGAAAGTCTATACTAGCTGACCCATGTTCTTACCATGTCGTTCTGTCTTCAAGGGTGGGTATGTGTGCACGGGTAGGAAGTCTATACTAGCTGACCCATGTTCTTACCATGTCGTTCTGTCTTCAAGGGTGGGTATGTGTGCACGGGTAGGAAGTCTATACTAGCTGACCCATGTTCTTACCATGTCGTTCTGTCTTCAAGGGTGGGTATGTGTGCACAGGTAGGAAGTCTATACTAGCTGACCCATGTTCTTACCATGTCGTTCTGTCTTCAAGAGTGGGTATGTGTGCACGGGTAGGAAGTCTATACTAGCTGACCCATGTTCTTACCATGTCGTTCTGTCTTCAAGAGTGGGTATGTGTGCACGGGTAGGAAGTCTATACTAGCTGACCCATGTTCTTACCATGTCGTTCTGTCTTCAAGGGTGGGTATGTGTGCACGGGTAAGAAGTCTATACTAGCTGACCCATGTTCTTACCATGTCGTTCTGTCTTCAAGGGTGGGTATGTGTGCACGGGTATGAAGTCTATACTAACTGACCCATGTTCTTACCATGTCGTTCTGTCTTCAAGGGTGGGTATGTGTGCACGGGTAGGAAGTCTATACTAGCTGACCCATGTTCTTACCATGTCGTTCTGTCTTCAAGGGTGGGTATATGTGCAGGGGTAGGAAAACTATCAACATGGATACAAATTCACTTTTTCACGCAATATGAACATGGGGAAATGTACATAAGGAAATGTAGCATTATATACTGATTATAAACAGTATTCCTTCCATCCATTCCTTTGCTAGTCTTTGTGGTGTGAAATCCAAGTCTATAGCAATGTCTACGTGAGTCTGTAGGTTTGTAAATACACACATTGCCCATTAACATGGAGTGTTGACAGAGTATATGTGTGTGTGTGTATGTGTATGTGTGTATATAATATGTATGTGTATATCTATATCTTTATCTACATGCATGAACATACTCATGAACACCTCGTTTAAACAGCCACCTGTCAGCAAAGAGCACAACATACACATGTATGTCCCTGCTGCAGTGAACACTGTAACCTCTACATAAAGACCAACTAGGTCCAGATTACAGAGTGGCCTGTATAGACAGGTTTTCGGTGCATCAATTTGCTAAGGATATCTGGTACACACACCTGGCAGTTTGACAAATAGCTGCATATCAGACGTGCAGTATTTTCATACACATGTCTAGGTAGGCTTGGTTATTACATTATAAATAATTATCTCCAACAACACACACACACACTCTCCCTGCATCACCCAGTAACAGTCTGGCTACTGGCCTATATTTAGAACGTTCAGAGAACACTCACATTTTTCTAGTTAAGTCAAAAAGTATATATGTGTAAGATGTAATTTTTTAACATTCAGAAAAGATCTGCATTTTTTCTAGTTAAGTCAAAATGTGTATACATGTATGTAAGATGTAATTTAGAACATTCAGAGAAGTCTTACATTTTTCTAGTTAAGTCAAAAAGTGTATATGTTTAAGATGTAATTTAGAACATTCAGAGAAGATCTGCATTTTTTCTAGTTAAGTCAAAAAGTGTATATGTGATGTGATTTAGAACATTCAGAGAAGACCTACATTTTTTTAGTTGAAAGATGTGTGTGTGTGTGTGTGTGTGTGTGTCTATATATATATATATATATATATATATATATATATGTAAAATGTTACATGATAATTGATACTTTGGCATATGTATTCTAATGAGGGGTTCCCCCAAAAAGTGAAACATATTTCACAAATGGAATGAAAAATGAATGAAATCCACTGGAATATACACGTATGTTGAAATGTAAGCGACACAATGGAATGAATGAATAAATGTTTAACAACACCCCAGCATGAAAAATACATCGGCTATTGGGTGTCAAACTATGGTAAATGCAACAAAACGACACAAGGGCTTTTTGCCTCTTATTCAATCTGCCGGCAACCCTCACCACCTAACAAGCTAATATCTGATGCAATATCCCCAGCTTTTTGCCTCTTATTCAATCTGCCCGCAACCCTCACCACCTAACAAGCTAATATCTGATGCAATATTTCCTGCTTTTTGCCTCTTATTCAATCTGCCCGCAACCCTCACCACCTATCAAGCTAATATCTGATGCAATATCTCCTGCTTTTTGCCTCTTATTCAATCTGCCTGCAACCCTCACCACCTAACAAGCTAATATCTGATGCAATATCTCCTGCTTTTTGCCTCTTATTCAATCTGCCCGCAACCCTCACCACCTATCAAGTTAATATCTGATGCAATATTTCCTGCTTTTTGCCTCTTATTCAATCTGCCCGCAACCCTCACCACCTATCAAGCTAATATCTGATGCAATATCTCCTGCTTTTTGCCTCTTATTCAATCTGCCTGCAACCCTCACCACCTAACAAGCTAATATCTGATGCAATATCTCCTGCTTTTTGCCTCTTATTCAATCTGCCCGCAACCCTCACCACCTATCAAGTTAATATCTGATGCAATATCTCCTGCTTTTTGCCTCTTATTCAATCTGCCCGCAACCCTCACCACCTAACAAGCTAATATCTGATGCAATATCTCCAGCTTTTTGCCTCTTATTCAATCTGCCCGCAACCTTTACCACCTAACGAGCTAATATCTGATGCAATATCCCCAGCTTTTTGTCTCTTATTCAATCTGCCCGCAACCCTCACCACCTAACAAGCTAATATCTGATGCAATATCTCCAGCTTTTTGCCTCTTATTCAATCTGCCCGCAACCCCCACCCACCTAAATAGTTAATATCTGATGCAATATCCCCAGCTTTTTGCCTCTTATTCAATCTGCCTGCAACCCCCACCCCCCACCTACCTAAATAGTTAATATCTGATGCAATATCCCCTACTTTTTGCCTCTTATTCAGAAATGCAGAAATGGAAAATATTCAACAAGCATGCCAGACCAGGACAAACTAAAATTTAGTAGCCCACCAGTATTTCTACTAATCCACCAGCCTGTAGAACAATATATTATTGTTTAACACCATTATACTGTACATTGTCTTCACTTCAAATGTACTAGCTAGCCGACCAGTATTTCTACTAATCCACCAGCCTATAGAACAATATATTATTGTTTAACACCATTATACTGTACATTGTCTTCACTTCAAATGTACTAGCTAGCCCACCAGTATTTCTACTAATCCACCAGCCTATAGAACAATATATTATTGTTTAACACCATTATACTGTACATTGTCTTCACTTCAAATGTACTAGCTAGCCCACCAGTATTTCTACTAATCCACCAGCCTATAGAACAATATATTATTGTTTAACACCATTATACTGTACATTGTCTTCACTTCAAATGTACTAGCTAGCCCACCAGTATTTCTACTAATCCACCAGCCTATAGAACAATATATTATTGTTTAACACCATTATACTGTACATTGTCTTCACTTCAAATGTACTAGCTAGCCCACCAGTATTTCTACTAATCCACCAGCCTATAGAACAATATATTATTGTTTAGCACCATTATACTGTACATTGTCTTCACTTCAAATGTACTAGCTAGCCGACCAGTATTTCTACTAATCCACCAGCCTATAGAACAATATATTATTGTTTAACACCATTATACTGTACATTGTCTTCACTTCAAATGTACTAGCTAGCCCACCAGTATTTCTACTAATCCACCAGCCTATAGAACAATATATTATTGTTTAACACCATTATACTGTACATTGTCTTCACTTCAAATGTACTAGCTAGTCCACCAGTATTTCTACTAATCCACCAGCCTATAGAACAATATATTATTGTTTAACACCATTATACTGTACATTGTCTTCACTTTAAATGTACTAGCTAGCCGACCAGTATTTCTACTAATCCACCAGCCTATAGAACAATATATTATTGTTTAACACCATTATACTGTACATTGTCTTCACTTCAAATGTACTAGCTAGCCCACCAGTATTTCTACTAATCCACCAGCCTATAGAACAATATATTATTGTTTAACACCATTATACTGTACATTGTCTTCACTTCAAATGTACTAGCTAGCCCACCAGTATTTCTACTAATCCACCAGCCTATAGAACAATATATTATTGTTTAACACCATTATACTGTACATTGTCTTCACTTCAAATGTACTAGCTAGCCCACCAGTATTTCTACTAATCCACCAGCCTATAGAACAATATATTATTGTTTAGCACCATTATACTGTACATTGTCTTCACTTCAAATGTACTAGCTAGCCGACCAGTATTTCTACTAATCCACCAGCCTATAGAACAATATATTATTGTTTAACACCATTATACTGTACATTGTCTTCACTTCAAATGTACTAGCTAGTCCACCAGTATTTCTACTAATCCACCAGCCTATAGAACAATATATTATTGTTTAACACCATTATACTGTACATTGTCTTCACTTCAAATGTACTAGCTAGCCGACCAGTATTTCTACTAATCCACCAGCCTATAGAACAATATATTATTGTTTAACACCATTATACTGTACATTGTCTTCACTTCAAATGTACTAGCTAGCCGACCAGTATTTCTACTAATCCACCAGCCTATAGAACAATATATTATTGTTTAACACCATTATACTGTACATTGTCTTCACTTCAAATGTACTAGCTAGTCCACCAGTATTTCTACTAATCCACCAGCCTATAGAACAATATATTATTGTTTAACACCATTATACTGTACATTGTCTTCACTTCAAATGTACTAGCTAGCCGACCAGTATTTCTACTAATCCACCAGCCTATAGAACAATATATTATTGTTTAACACCATTATACTGTACATTGTCTTCACTTCAAATGTACTAGCTAGCCCACCAGTATTTCTACTAATCCACCAGCCTATAGAACAATATATTATTGTTTAACACCATTATACTGTACATTGTCTTCACTTCAAATATATTAGCTAGCCCACCAGTATTTCTACTAATCCACCAACCTATAGAACAATATATTATTGTTTAACACCATTATACTGTACATTGTCTTCACTTCAAATGTACTAGCTAGCCCACCAGTATTTCTACTAATCCACCAACCTATAGAACAATATATTATTGTTTAACACCATTATACTGTACATTGTCTTCACTTCAAATGATAGATAGATATATTTGACAAAAACATTAAGGAGAAAGGACACTTGGTTAGCTAAGTAAAGGAAGGAAATGTTTTAATTAATGGCGCACTCAACACATTTTATTTACGGTTATATGGTTAAGGACCATACCGGTATTGAAATAGAGAACCCACTGTTGCCACTTCATGGGCTACTCTTTTCGATTAACAGCAAGAGATCTTTTATATGCACCATCCCACAGACAGTATAGCATATATCACAGCCTTTGTTATACCAGTTGTGGAGCACTGGCTGCAACGATAAATAGCCCAGTGGGTCCACTGACAGGGATCGATCCTAGATCGCTCCCTGTCCTGCCCGTGGTTGACTAAGTGATCAGCATCCCGTGGCATGTGAAATGAAGCCCCAAATCTGGAATGACAACTCGATAAATTTACAAATATTCTGGTAAAGACAATGTTTTTCACATTTCTTTCATGTGACACCCTGCATGTATTTAACAGAACAATCCATTCAAAACACACTGGTATCATACTTTCAACATAAACAAGCCATTTCTAGAAAGTATTGACCTTTGACCGGCTCTGTTTCTGGAATGTCGCGCTTGTGCAGTTCGTAACTCCGGATTTGTCTATTGTCAATGTATTGTGTATTTCTTCATAATTCCAAACTGTTTCTTTGAGTAGTTTGCAATTCTGACATGGCTGATGCGGTTTCAAAAAAGACAGATTGTCCATTGGACTACTACTTTCATTTCATCTTTTAACTCGTCCATCAGAATTTGTACTACGTTTGTCGAGAGGCTGAGTACTTTCTACACACCTGTGATGGTGGTGGTGGCGGTGGTGGTGGCGACTGTGGCAACATCTGTGTTTACAGTTCAATAAAACGTTCATGTTTAGCTCTGTTTGTCACAAACTTTAAGTACTGTATCAGTTTATAGTTAAACCTATAAATATTCATCACAATGCATGTGGGGGTGAAAATAATCTTATTCAACTTACTGTACTATCAAAACAACTATGTTATACAACCTTATTCATCTCCTCCACTGCAGAATTGTCTTCCCTTGCCCGATGTATAGAATAGTTGTTGTGCTAGGACTAAGCAAGTATGAATTATAATGAAAATTAGAAACAAATTTTCTAACTGAATTAAAATGTTAATTTAATTTTTTAATTGCCTCTTGAGGAATCTTTTATAAGGAGCATCCCATAGACAGGACCGGCCTCAGTGGCGTCGTGGTTAGGCCATCGGTCTACAGGCTGGTAGGTACTGGGTTCGGATCCCAATCGAGGCATGGGATTTTTAATCCAGATACCGACTCCAAACCCTGAGTGAGTGCTCCTCAAGGCTCAATGGGTAGGTGTAAACCACTTGCACCGACCAGTGATCCATAACTGGTTCAACAAAGGCCATGGTTTGTACTATCCTGCCTGTGGGAAGCACAAATAAAAGATCCCTTGCTGCTAATCGGAAAGAGTAGCCCATGTAGTGGCGACAGCGGGTTTCCTCTAAAAAAATCTGTGTGGTCCTTAACCATATGTCTGACGCCATATAACCGTAAATAAAATGTGTCGAGTGCATCGTTAAATAAAACATTTCTTTCTTTCTTGTAGCCAATGTATTTTTCGTGCTGGAATCTCGTTAAAAATTCATTCATTCATTCATTCATTCTCTGCAGACAAGATTTCGCAACCCTCGAATTCAACAGCCCCTTTAGATTCCCATAGCACCCATCTTTGCATATTGTCACTGAGTTGTCTCCCATGCTGTTTTCACAATAAATAAAACATTTCTTTCTTTCTTTCCCATAGAAAGGATAGTACATACCACAGCCTTTATTACACAGGTATGTTGTGGATCACTGGCTGGAACAAGAAATAGCCCAGTTGGCTCACCGACTGGGATCGATCCTAGACTGAAAGTGCATCAGATGAGTGCTTTACCACTGGGTTACGTCCTGCCCCACAAGCATGAAGATGACCACAGACATATTAAATATAAATACACTGATATTGTAAACAAGTGAATGTATCAGACGTGTACTTTGAGTTGACATAATGGTTCTGTTAGTTGAAACATCTTACAATTGCCAACCCCCCCCCCCCCCCCCCCACACACACACACACACACATACACAAGAAACCAAAGAGTTATATACGGAAGGGATGATAATTTACTTTGTGTCTCACTTCAGTGAGGACAGAAGACCTTTCTGGAGGTGTATGGCATCGTCTTGTGGATTTACATATACCTCTAAGAGCGAGATTTAGTCCAGTGGTAAAGAACTTGCCTGATTCACCGTCGGTCTGGGATCGATCCCTGTCAGTGGGCCCATTGGGCTATTTTCTGTTCCAGCCAGCATTCCATAACTGGTGTAACAAATGTCATCATCTGCTGGTAATAAAAAAAAAAGAAGGATAGGCCATGTCATGATGGTAGCAGGTTTTCTGTCTTATTATCTGTGTGGTCCTTAACTATATTATGACCAACTTAATATAACTGTAAATGAAAATGTGTTGAGTATGTCATTAAATGAAACATTTCTTACTTTCTTACTTGTACAGTGTGGCTCTGTGGCTCTATGTTGGTTTTGTTTTGCAGTTCTCACACCACAATTCCTAAATAAATGGTTGCATCAGTGGATGGTCTTGATTTATAATTAAAAATGTTTTTTGAATTTTTATAAAAAACCCAAATTATAATAAATTTTTACTTTGAAAATTCTTTTAATACATAATTATTAAATCAATATAATCTCTCCATGCATCATTTTAAAATAAGCCTGGTCAGCAATACAGATACAGGTACATGTATGTAACTGGAAGCAGATTTTCTCGTTAACGTGTCACAGGTGATATATGTCATACCTGCATGCATGGGACATTTTTGTGGTTTGTTTGAAATTGATACTGCATACTGTACATGTATCTATCATGTATTTAATGGCTTTTGTGATAAAGGAAAAACAGTAAAAATCATTTGCAGGACTCGCAATTGCAGCTTATAAAAAGCAAAAAAGCTGTCTCGCCTTTAAAAAACAATTATGTGAAATACAGGTGTATATTACTTTTCTGACGGTGATGGTGTCAACTTTTGCATTAAACTTGCACATTTACATCAGCGTCTCACAAAGTATAAATCCTAGGTCATTGAAACTTGGTTTATAGTTGCACCTCTGGGTGTTCATCACAGTGAGCTGAAACTTGGTTTATAGTTGCACCTCTGGGTGTTCATCAAAGTGAGCTGAAACTTGGTTTATAGTTGCACCTATAGAAGTTCGTCACAGTCACAGTGCAAAAGAAAAGGTTTATGGTAGGTGAGACATTGAATTCTACAGGATCTAGCAGGTGAAACCCAACTGCTAAAACCATAAAACAAATTGCAGGTCATTTTTTAAGAGAGATGGATGTATGATTATTAGCACGTAATTCTCTTATATTTTAATTCCGCAATGCTCAAACATACGTTTGTCCTAATTTTTCACACTCTGTCCTAAACCCTCCCCTCTGCTCAAACTTGTCTCATTTCCAGCAGGCCATATTTTTCTTCTTATCAAGACATTTTTCTTTTGACTTACTATTTTCAAACAGATATGAGCAGGCCATATTTTACTTCTTATCAAGACATTTTTCTTTTGACTTACTATTTTCAAACAGATATGAGCAGGCCATATTTTACTTCTTATCAAGACATTTTTCTTTTGACTTACTATTTTCAAACTGATATGAGCAGGCCATATTCTACTTCTTATCAAGACATTTTTCTTTTGACTTACTATTTTCAAACAGATATGAGCAGGCCATATTTTACTTCCTATTTCTATCCCTGTGAGGGTTTTGAAAGGTGATAATACATAATTTGTATTTTTGCATATAACAATTGACTTCATTTTTCTATAACAGTTGACCTCATTTTTCTATAACAATTGACCTAAGTTTTCTATAACAGTTGACCTCATTTTTGTTACACTGGGTATGTCACGTTTTTTATTTCACTTGATGCCTAGGGCTTCTTGTGAAATGTAGGGGCGGGACATAGCTCAGTGGCACAGCACTCGCTTGATGCACAGTCAGTCTGGGATCGATCCCCATCGGTGGGCCCTTTGGGCTATTTTTCCCTCCAGCCAGTGCACCACGACTGGTATATCAAAGGCCGTGGTATGTGTTATCCTGTCTGGGATGGTGCATATAAAAGATCCCTTGCTGCTAATTCGAAAAGAGTAGCCCATGAAGTGGCGACAGTGGGTTTCCTCTCTCAGTATCTGTGTGGTCCGTAACCATATGTCTGACACCATATAACCGTAAATAAAATGTGTTGAGTGCATCGTTAAATTAAAATATTTTCTTCCTTCCTTCTTGTGAAATGTACTGTCAGTTCAAGGTTTGATTTGCCCAGCAGTCAGTGTGAAATGTACTGTCAGTTCAAGGTTTGATTTTCCCAGCAGTCAGTGTGAAATGTACTGTCAGTTCAAGGTTTGATTTGCCCAGCAGTCAGTGTGAAATGTACTGTCAGTTCAAGGTTTGATTTGCCCAGCAGTCAGTGTGAAATGTACTGTCAGTTCAAGGTTTGATTTTCCCAGCAGTCAGTGTGAAATGTACTGTCAGTTCAAGGTTTGATTTGCCCAGCAGTCAGTGTGAAATGTACTGTCAGTTCAAGGTTTGATTTTCCCAGCAGTCAGTGTGAAATGTACTGTCAGTTCAAGGTTTGATTTGCCCAGCAGTCAGTGTGAAATGTACTGTCAGTTCAAGGTTTGATTTTCCCAGCAGTCAGTGTGAAATGTACTGTCAGTTCAAGGTTTGATTTGCCCAGCAGTCAGTGTGAAATTTACTGTCTGAACATTACTATTTCAGGGTTGAAAATTAACATGAAAACCATGGTTGCCAGCAGGACCAGTTGAAGTAAAATCTTACTGGCTCTTCTCAAATTCAACTAGCCCTTCAATTATCTCATTGGAATATAACTGCACAGCCAATATCAAAACTTGAATGTTTTTTGTTGAATAATAACCATGTATATAGTCTGCTTGCTTCAAAAGGAAACCGGTGAATTGACACATGTAACTTCATAATGAATAAAGTTATGTCATATAAAAACATGTTCTTAAGGTTTAAACCCATACCAACTCAAAAAAAAAAAAATTGAAAATAGAAATTTATTATAAATAAAAATGGTTCTTTACAAATTACAATTAAATTATACAGATTAAATCTCGTTTTTAATACAGGGATGACGACAAAACGCTAGAACAGCC
Source organism: Gigantopelta aegis (assembly GCF_016097555.1). Classification (NCBI taxonomy): domain Eukaryota; kingdom Metazoa; phylum Mollusca; class Gastropoda; order Neomphalida; family Peltospiridae; genus Gigantopelta; species Gigantopelta aegis. The sequence continues at coordinate 2,756,580 of NC_054712.1, read as the reverse complement.
AAGGTATACAGCTTGACTTGCATTGTCCCTGAAGTAAAACAAACAATGCAGTTCAAAGAGATTAAAGGTAGAACTGCGCGTGAGGTAGTATATGAAACTAGTCTGGGATGGCAGTCCTCTGTGGTGATGCAAGAGTGAAAGAAAGAAAGAAAGAAATGTTTTATTTAACAATGCACTCAACACATTTTATTTACGGTTATATGGCATCAGACATATGGTTAAGGACCACACAAATTTTGAGAGGAAACCCAGTCGCCACTACATGGGCTACTCTGTCCGATTAGCAACAAGGGATCTTTTATTTGCGCTTTCCCACAGGCAGAATAGCACAAACCATGTCCTTTGTTGAACCAGTGGTTTACACCTACCCATTGAGCCTTGCGGAGCACTCACTCAGGGTTTGGAGTCGGTATCTGGATTAAAAATCCCATGCCTCGACTGGGATCTGAACTCAGTATCTACCAGCCTGTAGACCGATGGCCTAACCACGACACCACCGAGGCCGGTGATGCAAGAGTGATGAACTAAATGTTGTGGAAATACAAGAGGGGGTATAATATAGAGTAAATGATTTCCAAGAGAGTGGCAATCTTCCTGTAGATTAAGAACACGTGTGTACTTAATTTGGATATTGTAAATGCTACAGTAGTAGGCTACTAATAAAATAAATATTGAAAAAAAAATTGTGAGAAAAAAAGAGAAATACTTACTTAACAAATTACAAAGCATGAACAACGTACTTATTGTTTATTTCAGTAATATTTGGAGGGTTATGTTATCATATAAGTCTTAATGTCACTTTAGATCTGATATGTTCTTATTTCATGCAAATTGCTTAAACTTAAAACAATACCGACAACGACAATCAATTAACTGGCGTTTGGAATAAGCCCTGTAGTAATAGGAAATATCACTGTTATTTTTACGTTAATTTGAGTTCAAACTTCAAGATAGATTTTGATTTTGTCCCAGAATAGTGTAAGCTAATTAAATATGAATCCTTTTTACCATAACATTGAATAATAATTGTCAAATATAAGTAGCTTTACTAGATAATTATGGCGAATCCAGTCCATTTCAATAAACCGGTGACTTCCAAGTTTTAAAAAGACCCAGCCCAAAGCCACATAAGCTTAATCTGGCGCTGTCAAAATATAGAGCATGTTCTAGTCTTCTGCTGGCAGATATGTAGTTTGTGCTAGCACAGATGCTGTGTGTTTTGTCAAATTCGATTCAATTTCAGTGACTTTCTTTTTCAACTGGTACCATACTCACCAGACTCTAAAATCGATGGTCGCCCAACGGACTACCTTTGTAAAATGCTTAGTCGTCCTTAGCCAATAAAGGTCGCCACGGGCGACAGGGTGACTGCTAATATTTTCAACCCTGCTATTTTACATGCACCGTAATGCTAGGTTCAGACTACCAGCTGACAGCAGAAAGTTGGCCAACTCGATGGTTGCGTTGTAATTTCCACAACCCCTTAACTTATGCGGGGTGCACTCAGACAAACAACTAATTTGTAATTTAGAGTGCTCTGACTAGCAATTGGACAGTTGTAGAAGTCGTGACATAAAACAGTTGGTCAACTTTCTGCTGGCAGTTGGTAGTCTTAGAATAGCATAAAATCACATTAGTTGGTCTGACTGGTATGTCTCTGTAATGAAATGTGGTGCTGAAAATGTTTTTGAAATAACTAAAATTCCTAGTGATTAATGAAATTCTGTATTGAGTTATAGCATAGCATATCTACGAAGGGTCCAGGGGAATAACCTACGATGTGACACTTTTAATATTTGGAGATAATTTAATTTTAAAGTTTACAGCTCTGTAGTAATGCAGTCGTGAACTATTTTTACCTAACCAGGTGTGTTTTACCAACATCCCTTGATGGCCTAACATAATTAGAGGTTTTATTCCATTGTCAGGCTTTGTGCCAGAGGGTAAAATAGGTATGGCGCCATATCCAAATTGTTCTGCAGATTTTATTTTTGTAAGTTGACTTTTTGACAAAATTAATGACTCCTGTCATTATAGTATGATATTTTCTTAACCCTAAACCTAAACCTAACCCTTTATTTTTCGGGGGGGGGGGGGGAGGTGCCCCCCCATACCCCCTATAGACTGCGGTTGCATTTCTCACATATTCAATTTCATAGCGCCATACCCAAAACTTTCTGGCAGAAACACTGGTTGTGTTATTATGACCTTGACACACTCGACTTTTATAACATTAACTTGGACATCGCAGGTTATTCCATTGTATTTCATGTTTTTGATAATAACACGTCTGGGTCACAGTGACTCCACATCATTGTCGGTTAATTATTGGCCACTTTCTGTTGTTTTTTAAAACATATTTGCCATAAAATAGTGGTATAATAATTAATTCAAGCGAAAGTGAAGTGTATAACTATTACATGTTGAAAGTTCGCCATGTGACCTATTTTAATGTAATGCCACTGATTTCTACATAACTATAGCGTGGTGTTTCTTATTGAATGCATTTTAAATATGCTTATACAGTGTTATATTACTGGAACTGGAGTAGTTTGGAAGTTATAAAAGTATGTATTCTAAATATGGAATAGAGTCGATAATAAAAGAAAAATGTCAGAAATGGATATTATAGGTTCTTGCCTTGGACCCATCATATAAATATATATATATATATATATATATGTATATGGGGTGTTTCAAATTTCAAGGTAAGGATGTACAACATGCTTACGTCTAAAAACTCTACACATTTATTATGCAAAATTTAAGCATTTTCTTCCTTCGCGAACATTTGCTTTGAGGTGGGGGGGGAATCAACTTGAGCATTTTTTCAAAAACGTTTTAAAAGTAGAAGTGTCCCAAAATAAAACCTTTTTGGCAGTTTTGTGTCAACCAGCAAGGCTATCATAATTTCAGTGAGACATTTTAAATATGTTGTAGAAATATATTGTAATCTTCTAGTAGTTCTACTGTATTTCTGGAGAAAGTCTCCATTTACTTCTTAATAATAATTTCATGTCTTATTCTTACTTAATCTTTTTGTTAATCTGCATTTTATTCTGTACACATAAGTGATTGATAAATAAAAAATGGACACTCCCCTCCCCCTGTAATTGGGTATGAATGATAAATTTAAAAAATGGACACCCCCTCCTCCCGTAATCAGTTATGAATGATAAATTTTAAAAATGGACACTCCCTCCCCCTGTAATTGGGTATGAATGATAAATTTAAAAAATGGGCACCCCCTCCCCCCATAATCAGTTATGAATGATAAATTTTAAAAATGGACACTCCCTCCCCCTGTAATTGGGTATGAATGATACATTTTAAAAATGGACACCCCCTCCCCCCGTAATCAGTTATGAATGATACATTTTTAAAATGGACACCCCCCTCCCCTGTAATCAGTTATGAATGTTAAATAAACAAATGTACACCCTCTCCCTTTGTAATCAGTTTTGAATGATAAAAACAAAAACATTGACACCTTCTCCCCTCTTTAATCGGTTGTGAATGATAAAAAAAAAAAAAAAAGAAGCCCATCCCCTTGTAATGAGTTGTGGAATGGCCCTGGCCGGTCGGTAGGGAGTGAAGTGTTAGACGCCAGCGATGTGTAAGCAGCCGGTTAACTGGTTCGCACGACTGTCTAGACAGTGGCATTGTGATCTCATACCATATTGATCGCAAAACGGGATATCTTTGTCAATACATGCACTCAGGCTTTTATTCCGGTTTGAGTTCCACTCGCTCTGAAAGCAGTCTAGATCTCGTCTGCAGTGCTATATGCCTGCATACATACAGGGGTAGTGGATCGACGAAATGTCAGATAAGACATTACTGGGGGAAGGAAAACACACTTGCGTGTATTTATGGGTCAGCCTTATAAAGCAGTATATTGTTGGGTCTAATCCAGATGACTGGTTAACTGAATAGACTTGCATAATGTTAAAAAACATTTCTTCTTTTTATCTCCCCTTTTGATCAATATGTGTATATTGGTTTTTTTTAAAAAGAAAAGAATTATAAATAACATTTAATGCCAATGTACTAATGTTTAAATTATTTCAAGAGGGACATAAATTTGATAATAATTTCAACCAACATGTAGTTTGTTATTCCGTTACATGTATATACTTTCTTTTTCCTAAACGCCTTTTATTTTCGGTATCTATACATGCACATGTAGGCCTACATAGAAACTACGTAACCCACTTTACACACTGTTCTATGTATTGCTGTGAGGTCACACTGAGTACAGACACGGTCACTGGTGTGTAAGTGCCAAGACGTCTGATAATATTGTCATGTACTTTACACCAGTGCATGATAATATATATCGGTGAAAAATGTTGATAGTTAATTTGTTGGGTTATGAATGCCTGTGTGCTGGGGCCCCGTAATAAAGTGATGATATGCATAGTTCGCTGGTTTCCCTTCTCCGTCTCTTTATTGATTCCACTGTCTGAAACAAGTCTAGTCATCCAAGCCTAATCCCTCGGTCATCCGTCCGTCTGTCCATCCATCTCTCTGTCTATCTGTTTTTCTGTCCATCTCTACCAGCTATAGTGAAACCTCTCAAAGCCGGACCCTCTGTAAACCAGAATTCCCTCCAAACCGGATGTTTTTTTGCGACCCCCTTTTAAATATATTTACAGAAGAGAACCTCTCTAAACCAGATACCTCTTAAAACTTGACATTTTTCTTAATCCCAAGGATGTCCGGTTTAGAGGAGTTTCACTTGTACCATGAAGATCGTCTTCGTTTATCAGCCGACCCATTTATTGAAAACAAAACCATTACAATGCATGTTGCTTATTTATTAATACTGAAATCAGTGCACACACACACACATGCATGTACCCCCCCCCCACACACACACACACACATACACACACAGACATGTACCAGGCATGTGTGCAGGGGGTGGGGTGGAGGTAAAATCCCCCAATCCCATCACCAGCAAATATTCTTTTTCTTTCAATACATTTTTCAGGGGAGTATGTCTTGATCCCCCTATAAACTTTGCTCACCACAGTCTAGACCCCCCACCCCCCCATCTAAAATTCCGTCACACACACCTGCATACACACACACACACTCATAGGCCATATCATTCATGTTGACTTACATCGAGTGCTTTTGACATCAATGGATCTATGTATGGTACATGTCCCTTTGTACTGAATTACAAGGCTGCTGTTTTACAAACTTGTCTGGTAGTGTCTTTAATGTGGAGCTATCCACATGCATGAAGGTCACAGTAATTAATCTACACACTGTCTGTCAGTTTTGGGTACCAGAGAAATATTTGTATAAGAACACCCAAGCATGTCCAACATGTGTTTATCAGGCTTTCTGCCAGGAATTAATTTGAGGATACACAATAAAAACAAAGCCAACCATAAGTGTATTCGGGTTTGAAATTTTTGGAAATTTGACAATGTGTTACATTTATTTTGACAAATTTGGACAGTTGGACTTTTACTATCATCTATGGTATCTAAAAGTGATAAAATATATTGAGTAATTTCCAAGATTTTAGTGTACCTAATTGTAGCCTTTGTACATCCTGGCAGAATTAAAACCTGCTAATTGTAGCCTTTGTACACCCTGGCAGAAAGCCTGCTAATTGTAGCCTTCGTACACTCTGTCAGAAAGCCTGCTAATTGTAGCCATCGTACACCCTGAAGAAAGCCTGCTAATTGTAGCCTTCGTACACCCTGACAGAAAGCCTGCTAATTGTAGCCTTCGTACACCCTGGCAGAAAGCCTGTTAATTGTAACCTTCGTACACCCTGGCAGAAAGCCTGTTAATTGTAGCCTTCGAACACCCTGGCAGAAAGCCTGTTAATTGTAACCTTCGTACACCCTGGCAGAAAGCCTGTTAATTGTAACCTTCATACACCCTGGCAGAAAGCCTGTTAATTGTAGCCTTCGTACACCCTGAAGAAAGCCTGCTAATTGTAGCGTTCGTACACCCTGGCAGAAAGCCTGCTAATTGTAGCGGTCGTACACCCTGGCAGAAAGCCTGCTAATTGTAGCGTTCGTACACCCTGGCAGAAAGCCTGCTAATTGTAGCGTTCGTACACCCTGGCAGAAAGCCTGCTAATTGTAGCCTTCGTACACCCTGGCAGAAAGCCTGCTAATTGTAGCCTTCGTACATCCTGGCAGAAAGCCTGCTAATTGTAGCGTTCGTACACCCTGGCAGAAAGCCTGTTAATTGTAGCCTTCGTACACCCTGGCAGAAAGCCTGCTAATTGTAGCGTTCGTACACCCTGGCAGAAAGCCTGCTAATTGTAGCCTTCGTACACCCTGGCAGAAAGCCTGCTAATTGTAGCGTTCGTACACCCTGGCAGAAAGCCTGCTAATTATAGCCTTCGTACACCCTGAATAAAGCCTGCTAATTGTAGCCTTCGTACACCCTGGCAGAAAGCTTACTAATTGTAGCGTTCGTACACCCTGGCAGAAAGCCTGCTAATTGTAGCCTTCGTACACCCTGGCAGAAAGCTTACTAATTGTAGCCTTTGTACACCCTGGCAGAAAGCCTGCGTGTCGTTATTATGACAGTGTGGGCTGTTAAAGTACGTGCCCATGCAGAGGCTTGCATAATACAATTTTTATTCCTAATATATGATATTGACAATACCGAAAAACACTGGTAATAACCCCTGTCTTGCTCGCTCGGTATCATCAATATCATATATTAGGAATAAAAATTATAGATATACATATGCATATGCATGTACATATACAAATACATATACATACATGTATACATGTACATGTACATATACATATACATATACATACATGTATACATGTACATGTACATATACATATACATATACATACATGTATACATGTACATATACATATACATGTACATATACATATACATATACATATACATACATGTATACATGTATACATGTACATGTACATATACAAATACATATACATACATGTATACATGTACATATACATATACATATACATATACATACATGTATACATGTACATGTACATATACAAATACATATACATACATGTATACATGTACATATACATATACATATACATATACATATACATACACGTGTACAAGGGTTTTAGATCTCACTAATTTGGGCGTCATAGGTTTTGTTGTCTGTTGTGAATACAGTGAGGTCTTTCTAGTCTTTGTAGTGCAGTAATGTTATTAACAGCTGCTGAAGATTTATGGGAATTTAGAAATGCATTTGATGTTATTTTAATCTAATTAAAGCTTATTATGCGTACTGGTTTTAGTGGAAATGTTTTGATGTTGGCATGTTTGTACTTAATTTGAGTCGCATTATTTTGGGCAGACATAAAAACAGGGAATTCTGAGAGGCAGATTTGACAGAAAAACCCAACTATTATTCGTGTTTATTCGTGTACAAATTAGTTAAGTCAGCTGAACGGTGTATGACTTATGTCCGTCACATTAAAGTCATAATCTGCTAGTGTATTTTTATGACTTTGCTTTAATTGGTCATCGTAATCGGCCAATAGAAATGGCGGTTGCAGGATAAAAAAAAATATATATATACAGGGCTTTAGATGTGACTAAATTGGGCGCAACAAGTTTTGTTATTTGTTATGAATGCACCAAGGTCTTTCTAGTGCAGTATTGTTATTAACAGCTGCTGAAGATTTATGGCGAATTCAGACATGTATGCATTTGATGTTATTTGAATCTAATTAAAACTCGGTATACTGGTGTTTAGCTGAAATGTTTTGACCCCGGCATGTTTGTACTTAATTTGGCTCGGATTATTTCGGGCAGACATATTTTGGGCATAACATTTATCATCTTGACTTTGCTCCAATCTGTAGGGGCGGGACGTAGCCCAGTGGTAAAGCGCCTGCTCGATGCACAGTCGGTCTGGGATCGATCCCCGTTGGTGGGCCCATGGGGCTATTTCTTGTTGCAGCCAGTGCACCACAAGTGGTATATCAAAGGCCGTGGTATGTACTACCCTGTCTGTGGGATGGTGCATATAAAAGATCCCTTGCTGCTAATCGAAAAGAGTAGTCCATGAAGTGGCGGCAGCAGGTTTCCTCTCCTTAACTATATTCTGATGCCATATAACTGTAAATAAAATGTGTTGAGTGCATCGTTAAAATAAACCACTTCTTTCTTTTCTCCAATCTGGGTCAGAACGAAGCCCAGTGGTAAAGCGTTCACTTTATGCGTGGTCGTTCTGGGATCAATCCCCGTCAGTGGACCCATTAGGCTATTTCTCGTTCCAGACAGTTCACCACGACTGGTGTATCAAAGGCCGTGGTATGTGCTGTCCTGTCTGGGTTTCCTCTCAAAGACTTTACATCAAAATTACCAAATGATTGACATCCACAAGTCGCTGATTATTAAATCAGTGTGCTCTAGTGGTGTTGATAAAGAAAACAAACTTTAACTTTCGTCCAATTTAAAGTCCTGAAGCTCTGATAATATATCACCAATATGTAAACATGCACACTGACATTTTTAATTTTGCCTGTTTTTTATTTAATTTTAATTAGGTTTTTCGCCTGTTTGTATTGACGTTTTTTTGTTGTTTTGTTGTTTTTCAGCTGAATGTAGCTACACGTATCTGAATGACAGTCCACCGATCGAGGCCGAGTCTGAAGAGTACGCGGCACAGGGCTTCAGCCAGTGTGAATACAACATTTCCGCTCCTCGCACGCACTACATAGAGCTCAACTTCACCAAGCTGTTCGGCTTCAGCTTCGTGGACCGCGAGTCGGCGACGATGGCCAACTCATGCTCCCCCGATGTCGTAATACTGGACGGCAAGGCGCGTCCACGCACTGTGATCTGTTCCAACCAACCTGCTGTCTTTCACACACAGTCGAACTCTATAAAGATTATTTATATATGGGAAAATCACCGCAAAAGCGGTTTTACGCTCTTGTTTGACTTTCATAAAAGTAAGTATGGATTTCACTGTGTTTGATACGTAGTTGAACTCGATAAATATTATTTATATATGGGAAAATCGCAATTGTTTGACTTTCATACAAATCTCGCTGTGATTCTTACCTAACATACATGTAGTCAAAATCTATAAAGATTATTTATATATGGGAAAATACTGCAAAAGCAGTTTTACGCTCTTGTTTGACTTTCATAAAAATAAGCATGAATTTTGCTGTTTCACACCCAGTCAAAATCTATAAAGATTATTTATATATGGAAAAAATACTGTAAACGCGGTTTTCCGCTCATGGAAACAATCGTTTCCAGTACCATGTCGGTAAAATCATGGAAATGATCGTTTCCAGTACCATGTCGGTAAAATAACGGAAATGATTGTTTCCAGTACCATGTCGGTAAAATCATTGAAACGATCGTTTCCAGTACCATGTCGGTAAAATCATGGAAACGATTGTTTCCAGTACCATGTCGGTAAAATCATGGAAACGATCGTTTCCAGTACCATGATCGTTTCCAGTACCATGTCGGTAAAATCATGGAAACGATTGTTTCCAGTACCATTTTGGTAAAATAACGGAACAGAAATTTCATTTCCCATGATTATTATATTGAGTATCACTATTTAACAAAAATAATATATAGATAATTATTTTTTAAAAACAGTTTCCGTTGGATTTTCATGATCACAAGGCACGGAACAGAAAAAGTGTTTCCCATGAAATTTGAAATCAAATGGCCTACAGTGTCGTTCACATCTCTGCTAAATGCTTAAATCTACTAAACCACAAAAGAATGAATATTTTGATATATATATATGATATATTTATATATATATTTTATATATATATTTTCATAATCAAATGAAAATGGGCATAAAATGTTCACAAGATTCATAATAGAGGGCTCGACATAGCAAGTAGAATACAGCTTGGTGTTATTATTATGTTTAAAATAACAGGTCAGAAGAAATATATGTCCTACTAAGGAAAAAATATGTCTTGCTGGCAGTAGGACAGCATAAGGTGAGGGACGGGTTTGGGACAGCGTGTGAAACGTTAAGACATCTGAGATGAAGACTTCCAGAGAATCACGAGTTAAATGAGAGATGACATAATCGTACATACATCTGTACCTTGAGCCCAGTAGTAAAGCGCTTGTGTGATGCGGGGTCAGTTTGGGATCGATCCCCATCGTTGGGTCCATTGGCTATTTCTCATTCCAGACAGTGCATTATGACTGGTATATCAAAAGCTGTGGTATGTGCTATCCTGTCTGTGTGATGGTGCATATAAAAGATCCCTTGCTACTAATAGAAAAATGTAGCAGGTTTCCTCTCTTGGACTATATGTTGAAATTACCAAATGTTTGACATCGAATAGCCGATTATTATAAATCAGTGTGCTCTAGTGGTGTCGTCAAACACAAACTTTTAACTCTACCTTTAAAAATTACCTGTAATTTTAGTGGGTATATTTCTGTTTCACCTGTATGTCTTAAAACATTTACTGCTTTTCACAGGCTGCTGTTTCAAGCCCTGTAGGGAGTAATTATAAATAACTTAAAGAATTTTTTATATTTTTTATTCTTCATTTTTATTTGATCTTGCATTCACCTATTTAAATACATACAGTACATCTAGAAAACTAAACTACTGAGGGCGGGGTGCAGCCCAGTGATACAGCTCTCACTTGATTTGATCTTGCATTCACCTATTTAAATACATACAGTACATCTAGAAAACTAAACTACTGAGGGCGGGGTGCAGCCCAGTGATACAGCTCTCACTTGATTTGATCTTGCATTCACCTATTTAAATACATACAGTACATCTAGAAAACTAAACTACTGAGGGCAGGGTGCAGCCCAGTGATACAGCTCTCACTTGATTTGATCTTGCATTCACCTATTTAAATACATACAGTACATCTAGAAAACTAAACTACTGAGGGCGGGGTGCAGCCCAGTGATACAGCTCTCACTTGATTTGATCTTGCATTCACCTATTTAAATACATACAGTACATCTAGAAAACTAAACTACTGAGGGCGGGGTGCAGCCCAGTGATACAGCTCTCACTTGATTTGATCTTGCATTCACCTATTTAAATACATACAGTACATCTAGAAAACTAAACTACTGAGGGCGGGGTGCAGCCCAGTGATACAGCTCTCACTTGATTTGATCTTGCATTCACCTATTTAAATACATACAGTACATCTAGAAAACTAAACTACTGAGGGCGGGGTGCAGCCCAGTGATACAGCTCTCACTTGATTTGATCTTGCATTCACCTATTTAAATACATACAGTACATCTAGAAAACTAAACTACTGAGGGCAGGGTGCAGCCCAGTGATACAGCTCTCACTTGATTTGATCTTGCATTCACCTATTTAAATACATACAGTACATCTAGAAAACTAAACTACTGAGGGCGGGGTGCAGCCCAGTGATACAGCTCTCACTTGATTTGATCTTGCATTCACCTATTTAAATACATACAGTACATCTAGAAAACTAAACTACTGAGGGCAGGGTGCAGCCCAGTGATACAGCTCTCACTTGATTTGATCTTGCATTCACCTATTTAAATACATACAGTACATCTAGAAAACTAAACTACTGAGGGCGGGGTGCAGCCCAGTGATACAGCTCTCACTTGATTTGATCTTGCATTCACCTATTTAAATACATACAGTACATCTAGAAAACTAAACTACTGAGGGCAGGGTGCAGCCCAGTGATACAGCTCTCACTTGATTTGATCTTGCATTCACCTATTTAAATACATACAGTACATCTAGAAAACTAAACTACTGAGGGCGGGGTGCAGCCCAGTGATACAGCTCTCACTTGATTTGATCTTGCATTCACCTATTTAAATACATACAGTACATCTAGAAAACTAAACTACTGAGGGCGGGGTGCAGCCCAGTGATACAGCTCTCACTTGATGTGTGGTCAGTCTACGATCGATCCCCATTGGTAGGCCCATTGGGCTATTCCTCGCTCTAGCCAATGTACCACGACTGGTGTAACAAAGGCTATGGTATGTGCTGTCCTGTCTGTGGGATGATGCACATAAAAATTCCCTTGCTAGTGATGGAAAAATGTAGCGGGTTTCCTCTCTTAAGACTATATGTCAAAATTATCAAATGTTTGACACCCAATAGCCGATGATTAATAAATCAATGTGCTCTAGTGATGTTGTAAAACAAAAAAAACTTTAACTTTGAGCTAAATTACTAGTGGCATTTTTTATATTGTTCAGTATATTATTAAAAATGATATATTTCACATTGCAGCTTTAACATCTTGGAGCTAAGTTTTTTTTTGGAAGGGGGGGGGGGGTCATTTGCTTTTGTAACAGTGAAGTTATAGAGTGCAGTCTCAAGTTTATGAACTATAGATTAGGAAGTAATTGATCAATTTGTGCACTTTAAATTGGACCATTTTACATGACCTTCAGACGAAATGTAAACACACATCTGTGATCACGGAACTGTTGTTCATAAGAGCGGTGTTAAATGTGGTTATTACTTGTACAATTGAAATCAATGGTGCACGTTACGCTTGGTTCAGACTACAAACTGCCAGCAGAAAGTTTGCCAATTTCTACTATCACAACTTCTAGTCTGAGCGTTCTTACAACTTGATTCTTGTTGTATAACCCATTAGTTGTTAATCTGATCTCGCCCATTTAAGTTGGGACGAAATTACAAAGCAAACGTTGAGATGGCCAACTTTGCCTTAACAGTTGATGGTCTGGTCCTAGCATTGCATGACCTTCAGACAGAATGTAAATACACATCTGTGATCACAGAACTGTTATACAATTTGAGCAGTATTAAATGTGTTTATTACTGATATGATTGAAATTGATGGTGTACAATGGTGCACATAATAATCATATTGACTCATCTGTACTTAAATCAGGACATTGATTACCAGTTGACCTTTAAAGATGGTCAGATGATTTTCAGGATGTTAAATCCTTCACAGTCAATTAGAGATCAATGTTTCTATGCGTTTAGGTACAGTGTTACTGACAGTGTGCATGTACAGTCAGCTAAAGTTTAAAGTTTGTTTTGTTTAACAACACCACTAGAGCACATTGATTTATTTATTATTTGCTATTGGATGTGAAACATTTGGTAATTCTGACATAGTCTTAGAGAGAAACTTGCAACATTTTTCCAGTAGAAGCAAGGGCTCTTGTATATACACCTTCCCACAGATGGAACAGCAACTACCACAGCCTTTTGATACACCAGTCATGGTGCGCTAGCTGGGATCGATCCTAAACGGACCACACATCAGGCGAGTACTTAAAGTGTTGACCACTGGGCTACTTCCCGCCCCCAGATACAGTGAGATTTAGATGCGTGCTGTTCACAATTTATAACACCGTGTCTTGTCGAATAAAAGAACTTATAAAAAACCCATCTTGAAACAACACCAATGCCCTGGATACAAATACATTCAGGCTTTCTGCCACAAAATAATGTTATGTTACGTAATCAAATAGATGATAAATGCCTCTTTTTAGGTGGTTAAGGGTTTAATATCTTTTAAAATTGGACACAGCATTGACATTTGGTGTTTTTAAATTTCAGGTACCATGACAAATTTCAAACGGCTGTTCTCTTAATATAATCTTTCTAAAAATTATTAAAAATATTTCAATTTCCAAGGTTTTAGGGTATGTAATTTTACCCTCGGTGTACCCTCTGGCAGAAAGCCTGTCATGCAACCTGTAGTTGATAGACTGGCTAGGTAAATGGGATAGTATAGATTCACCCATTCATATTTGTGATTTTCCCCGTCAAGTTTGAGTCTTGCATGGTGTATACACAGTCGTCTGCGAAAAACAATTTGCCCTAAGTACCCTGACTAGGTGGTTATGGGTTTTAAATCTTTTGAAGTTTGAGTCTTGCATGGTGTATACACAAACGTCTGCGAGAAATAATTTGCCCTAAGTACCCCGACTAGGTGGTTATGGGTTTTAAATCTTTTCAAATCGGACACTGCATTTATGTACTTTGACAAATTTTAAATAGCAGTTCTCTTACTATAATCTTTCCTAAATATTATTTAAAAATGTATCCTTGAATTTCCAAGATTTTAGGGTTAATAATTTTACCCTACCTATCATCTGGCAGAAAGCCTGCCTACACATGCATGCATACAAACACACCAGACCTTGACGTGAAACAAGCTGAGGGGAGTGATTAATTGTAAACCCTCCTCCAACTTGTATGATGAGGAGCCATTGAAGACAATTACTATATTGATACCATATCAATTCACATGCTAAGGGAGCTAAGAATTACTTCCGTTCAACTGGTCTCAGGGGAGTTATAGGGAGTGAGTCACAGTTCCCCTTAAACAAAGAGCCCTGACATGCACGCACACATGCACACATGCACACACGCGCGCGCGCGCGCGCACACACACACACACACACACACAGAGTTATCAGAAGTAAATGTAGCAGGCACTGATTTGGGGGATATTTTTGGATCCACCAGAATTGTAAAAAATATTTCAATTGAGATGTATGGGATTCCATTTGATAACCGTACCCTCTTGCCGTGCAATCTGTGATTCACGGAAGCACACAATCCTGTAAATTGACAGTCTGCTTAGAACACGTTGGTTTTCGCCTTCTTCCTTCCCTGGGAATGAGACGTAACCCTGTGGTAAAATGCTCCTCTGATGTGCAGTCAGTCTGGGATCGATCCACGTCGGTGGGGCCATTAGAATATTTCTTGTTCCAGCCAGTGCACCACAACTGGTATATGAAAGAGACTATGGTATGTGCTATCATGTCTGCGGAATGGTGCATATAAAAGATTCCTTGCTGCTAGCGGGTTTCCTCCCTAAGACTATATATCAAAATGACCAAATGTTTGACATCCAATAGCTGATGATTAATAAAGCAATGTGATCTAGTGGTGTTGTTGAACAAAACAACTTCAGATCCATTGGTTTTACCCATGGATATTATATTTAAAGTGAAAATCACTTTTAAAAGCTGTTCTTTCCAACCAACCAACCAAACAAAATACGCAAAAACAAGTGTAGTAGTTGAGCAGAAGTTGTATATTATAGTTAAAACATGTATTAATTAAGCAGTTGCAGGGATCACCAGTTTTATTGAAACCATAGAAAATGGGATTTAGTTACGGGCGAGGCATGAACTCAGTCTTTTAAGGTGTTTAGTATTAACTGTATGTGCTGTTGGTGTATCAAAATGTTTATTATACTAGTAACAGAAATAATGACTATATTTATATAATTAGGAATAAATCTCTTTTGTTAATGTTGGATGTTAATAGAAAGGGAAAGAAAAGATTTCATTTTCAAAATTTTGCTATTGGTTTGAAAATTGATAAACAACCATTATTTAACAGTTAGCAGCCATTGTAACAGAGCATATTTAACGGCTAAAATTATGTATTACATACATTGTCTTGTTTAAAATATCAGTGTCTGTATATTCAATGTGTTTCTTGTTATCCTAATGTTTGTTTAAAAAATTTGTTTATTTCGTTTAACTACACCACTGTAGTACATTGATTAATTAATCATCGGCTATTGGTATAATTGGATGTCAAATATTTGGTAAATCTGATTCGTAGTCATCACAGGGAACACGCTACATTTTTCTTAATGCAGCAAAGGATCTTTTATATGCAGTTTCCCACGGACAGAAAAGTACATACCACAACCTTTGACCAGTTGTGGTGCACTGGTTGGAACGAGACAAAACCAGTCAGTTGAACGGTTTCACTGAGGTGGTTCAATCCTGTGACACAAGCACCTCAAGCGAGCACTAGACTGATCGAGCTAAATCCTGCCTCCCTAATGTGTGTAGTAGCCCAAAGCTGCATTTGACCTCTTAAAATATACCGGCCTCGGTGGCGTCGTGGCAGGTCATCGGTCTACAGGCTGGTAGGTACTGGGTTCGGATCCCAGTCGAGGCATGGGATTTTTAATCCAGATACCGACTCCAAACCCTGAGTGAGTGCTCCGCAAGGCTCAATGGGTAGGTGTAAACCACTTGCACCGACCAGTGATCCATAACTGGTTCAACAAAGGCCATGGTTTGTGCTATCCTGCCAGTGGGAAGCGCAAATAAAAGATCCCTTGCTGCTAATCGGAAGAGTAGCCCATGTAGTGGCGACAGCGGGTTTCCTCTCAAAATCTGTGTGGTCCTTAACCATATGTCTGACGCCATATAACCGTAAATAAAATGTGTTGAGTGCGTCGTTAAATAAAAATCTTTCTTTCTTTCTTTCTTTGACCTCTTAATATGTTCATACGTACACACCATTTACCTCTTAATATGTTCATATGTACACACCATTTACCTCTTAATATGTTCATACGTACAAACCATTTACCTCTTATTATGTTCATACGTACACACCATTTACCTCTTAATACGTTCATACGTACACACCATTTACCTCTTAATACGTTCATACGTACACACCATTTACCTCTTAATATGTTCATACGTACAAACCATTTACCTCTTAATATGTTCATACGTACACACCATTTACCTCTTAATATGTTCATACGTACACACCATTTACCTCTTAATATGTTCATACGTACACACCATTTACCTCTTAATATGTTCATACGTACACACCATTTACCTCTTGATATGTTCATACGTACAAACCATTTACCTCTTGATATGTTCATACGTACAAACCATTTACCTCTTAATATGTTCATACGTACACACCATTTACCTCTTAATATGTTCATACAATGTTCATATGTACAAACCATTTACCTCTTAATATGTTCATACGTACACACCATTTACCTCTTAATATGTTCATACGTACAAACCATTTACCTCTTAATATGTTCATACGTACAAACCATTTACCTCTTAATATGTTCATATGTTCACACCATTTACCTCTTAATATGTTCATACGTACAAACCATTTACCTCTTAATATGTTCATACATACAAACCATTTTACCTCTTAATACGTTCATACGTACAAACCATTTACCTCTTACCGTATTTGACCGGAAATAAGCCCATGTCTTTGAATAAGCCCACCTCTGTTTTGATAGCATTTAAGAAATTAGGCCCTCATTCGTAAATAATAAGCCCACCCCCAACTTTGTCACCTTATAAATAACATGAAATTGCAAGTTTGCTCAAAGTTCATTTAAAAGGTCATACCTCCTGCAGATAATTAAACACAAATGTAACACAATATTTTACAACCAGTGAGATTTAGCAGTCTAACAATAACAGTGTGTAACATTGTTTTCAATTTCATGCCTGCAGTATTTCTCTGAAGTATCCAAGCCAAGTATGAACTAAAAACCAGTGTCTATTTTTACCACCACACTGGGTCCGCAGTTAATGCTAATTAAGCAAATACCTTATTCTGATTGGCTAAGAACAATGACCTTAGATTGACAATTCTTTGTAGGGTAAGCTAGCTGCCTGTGTCAGAAACGTGTGTATAGGCTATTGAGTTTGTTGTTAATTGCTGTTGTTTTAAGTCTTCTCAGCATTAAATTTTGGATGTAAATAAACAGCACTGGTAAGTAATTGTAACATAGAAGGTGTGTTTCTGATAATTAGATACTAATAAAAAAACCACCAATTTAATTAATAAACAATAACAAATGGAACACTAATTAACCTTCTGACTACTGCAGGCGAGATATCTCGCCCGACGTCACGTCAGTCGATATACTGTACACTGTATACAGTGCATTCCCCAATTCATATTTCCCGCCGTTTTGCACACGACACTCACCGGAAACGAAAATATAATTAAAGAAAAAAGATTTTTTTTCAAAATGGTCGCTTTTGTTTTGATTTTTTCAATTGAAAATGCCTTGAAATTTTGAGTTCAAAAAGTGGTTTTCGGCAAGTATTTTCGCTTGACAACAATGGCGGCATGTCGCGGTCATTTTCAGGGATCGATAGCTGATTGTGACAGCTAATTTGATAATAAATTTGATCGTTTTACCAACAACGGAAATTACCAAATATTGCAATATGAATCTTAGTTCGGGTTTAAAAAAAAATTATGGTCAAAAAACCACTGTTATCGGGAATAATGGACATAAATACTGGACAGCTGGCCACAAATGCCCGTAAGTAAATGCAACTTTTTCGATTTTTTGCCTAATTTTAATCACCATTAGCCGATCTAAAATAATAAAAATTACAAAAAAAGACACGAAAATAATACTTACCGATTCATATATGAACTTTATTTCATGTATTTATAAAATATTTAAGTGAATATATGTGAGTAAAAATTATAAACTCAACGTGGTTTTTGTTAAAAATTAATCCAGTAGTCTAAAGGTTAATAGATGTGCTACTGAACGTTTTTTGTTTTCTTCCTAGTTCATTTAAATATTGTTATTTATTTTAATAATTATTATTAAAAAATATTTCAACAAAACTGGCCCCTTGTCTGGGAATAAGCCCACCCCATGCCAAGCTTATAATGAGTTGTCTTGGCCCCCTGGGCTTATTTCCGGTCAAATACGGTAATATGTTCATACATACAAACCATTTTACCTCTTAATATGTTCATACTTAAAAACCATTTACCTCTTAATATGTTCATACGTATAAACCATTTTGGACAACTGGTCACACTGAATTGGTAAGGGGGGGGGGGGGGGGGGGGGGAGAGGCAGAGACAAAAAGTTATATTTTGATCTTATTGCACTGGACCTCAAATTTGTCAAAGTGACTGATGGGATATATATATATATATATGACAAAATGTGTACATCTGGTCTGGCTATGTGATATCTTGACGTTCATTACGTAATTTGTTTTTGAAGTCTGATAAATATTAGGACCAAAATATTTTTATGACTTTGACTTCTCACAACTGCTAACAACTTGGTAACTTCAGCCAACTTTGAGTGAAAGAAAACAACAACAAAACAATGCCATTTTAGCAGTTAGATAAGTGCCTGATGTGGCTGCTGTATTTAATACAGACTCACAGATTACTTTTAAATTTAATGTCTGTTTCAACTAAAATGTATTGGCTACACTTGCATTTGCAGTTACCGTGTGCGTTACGGAGCAATTAGATTCAGGTCAAACATATGTTACAGAGCAGTCAATTTCTGTTGTGCTTATTTCATTGGATGATATGACGTTGGTGTCCAAGTCATCGTCATGGAGCAGCCAATCAGATGTGTTGAAATTGACGTCACACAGACTTTGGAGACCATCTCCAAAAGGTTCTTAAGAAAGTATCGTTACACACAATGATATTTCACCAGAAACCTATTATCACCTTCTTACCAGCAGTCCACGTTAAAAGTCTGTAGATATTTGTTATGTCTAGTAGGATGTCTGGATTTGCCAAGCAGTATACTGTGAAGACATTCACCTTCATTTGTCTTTTAGGAAGCCAACAAACACAATACTTAAAAAACATTTTTTAAAAAGAAGTAAATATTCTTTCAGACAGCAAAAATTAAATACTTTGTAACTGTTATTTTTCACCCCCAATTTACAGAGTCGTGTGCATTTCTCTGTGATGGTGGCGCCACCTGCCTGCAGACAGCGGGCAGTCTCTGCGACGGTGTGGCAAACTGCATTGATCGCAGCGACGAAACCAAGGAGAGCTGTCCGGAGTCTGGTGCTTCTAAAAGTGAGTCAAAACATGGTAAATGTTTCACTGACAACTGCTTTACTCACAATATCTACAAAACACGGTAAATGTTTCACTTACAAATGTTTCACTGACAACCGCTTCACTCAAACATCTAAAAAACATGGTAAATGTTTCACTGACAACCACTTCACTCACAACCGCTTCACTCAAACATCTAAAAAACATGGTAAATGTTTCACTCACAACCGCTTCACTCAAACATCTAAAAAACACGGTAAATGTTTCACTCACAACCGCTTCACTCAAACATCTAAAAAAAACTGTAAATGTTTCACTCACAACCGCTTCACTCAAACATCTAAAAAACACGGTAAATGTTTCACTCACAACCGCTTCACTCAAACATCTAAAAAACACGGTAACTGTTTCACTGACAACCACTTTCACAACCGCTTCACTCAAACATCTAAAAAACAAGGTAAATGTTTCACTGACAACCGCTTCACTCAAACATCTAAAAAACACGGTAAATGTTTCACTGACAACCGCTTCACTCACAAGATCTAAAAATCATTTGTAAATGCTTCACTGACAACCACTTCACTCAAACATCTAAAAAACAACAAAACAACAACAAAAGATTTTACATATACAATATTTTCCCATGTATTATGCACTCTTTTTTTTCTCCAGAAAATACAGGTTAAAAATGGGGAGTGTGCACTATACATAACAATAGAATTTAAAAAAAAAAAATTAAATGTCCAGCGATCACCCATAAAAAATCGTTGATCGGTAGTTTACAGTATTTTACAGGTTATTGACAGTGTTCATAACAATGAAACACCAAAACCCTCTTAAAAATCGCTTTTCACTTGTGATGGTTGTAATAAATGTAAAATAAATGTACAAAAGCATCCATAGCTTGCCAAAAAGTGCACAAAAATGGAAAAAATGAACCATAATATTTTTTATTTCCATGAGATTTAATTCGGCCATTTCCATCAAACCGGAAATATATGACACTACCATAACTACGAGAACACAATGTAATATTCTATATTTTTGTTCTGGTTTATTTATTAGACATTTACAGTGTATGGGTATATAATCTTGTCTCGATTTATGCATGTGTGAGTCTGTGACATGTAAGTACACAAATGCTAGCCTTTGTATAATATGACATGTACGTCTATATACGCAAGTACCTAACTTCAGTTTTATTTCTTGAATATACCGCTGCTTTCGCTTTTAGTTAATTTTGGTGACGGTGGGGAAAATGGTATATCTTGCATTCACCGTCGATTTTGTGGTTCATGTTTTTTTTCTTGGAAAAAACTTTCAAAGTTGGTGCGCATAATACACCGGTGAGCATAATACATGGGAAAATACGGTACTGTCTCCTATTTTACGTTCATCAAGTTATATACATTTATATTGATTTAAGAATACTGTCTCCTATTTTACATTCATCAATTTATATACATATAGATTTAAGAATACTGTCCCATTTTACGTTTATCAAGTTATATACATATAGATTTAAGAATACTGTCTCCTATTTTACGTTCATCAAGTTATATACATATAGATTTAAGAATACTGTATCCTATTTTACATTCATCAAGTTATATACATATAGATTTAAGAATATTGTCTCCTATTTCTTTTACATTCATCAAGTTATATACATATAATTACAAACTTTCTGCATTTATACAATTTCCTCAATTCTGACTGGATGACGTTGAAGAAAAACTGAATGTCATCTTTTGATAAACCTCAGAAAATGACGTCATTACACCAGCTGGGATGTCATTACACCAGCTGGGACGTCATTACACCAGCTGGGACGTCATTACACCAGCTGGGACGTCATTACATAAAACAGGTCATGGAAAGGACGATAGAAGCTGATTATGTGTATTTTAACTAAATATGGTGTGTCCAGGCTTATTATGTGTATTTTAACTAAATATGGTGTGTCCAGGCTTATTATGTGTATTTTAACTAAATATGGTGTGTCCAGGCTTATTATGTGTATTTTAACTAAATATGGTGTGTCCAGGCATACATTTTAGAAGAGAGTGGGGGGCTAAACTTTGGCTAGCGAAATTTATAAGGGGTTAAGACATGCTTCCCTGGAAAAATATTGAAACAAAGAGAACATTTGCTTGATCAAGGGGAGAGTTCAACTGCCGTAACCCACCTTCTGCACAATCTTCTGTCTTTGTAATTATATAAAATATGTTTGTCATTTTTAAAAGGAATTTATCAATATATACAACTGTCACAAACTGCATAAAATTGCGTAGCATAGTGAAGGATTTTAAACTAAACACCTCAGAAAATGACGTCATTACGTCAAATGGGACATCATTACGTAAAGCAGATGATGGGAAGAATGCTAGAAACTGATTGATGAATTATGTGTAGTTTTAACTAAATAAGTTGTGCTGTTTGTAATCATAAGAATTGTTTGTCATTTTGTTGTGAATTTATCAATGTATAACAGTCACAAATTTAGAATAAAATTGCATAGCGTAGCTACACAATTTTATACAAATTTATAAAAATGATGAAAAATTCTTACATAGATTTAAGAATATTGTATCCTATTTTACGTTCATCAAGTTATATACATTTATATAGATTTAAGAATACTACCACCCCTCACCCTTAAAGTAAATCTGAAAAAAAGGGGGTCAAGCTGCTCATTTTAGAAATAACCGGTATGGTCTATGACTGCCCTAGTTCCACACAAATATTGTCATGCTATTTGTAGTAGGACTCCACACTGGTTTCAAGTGGGCGGGATTTAGCTCAGTCGGTTGAGTGCTTGCTTGAGGTGCTTGCATCGCAGGATCAAACCACCTCAGTGGATACACCCAACTGATTGATTTTTTTCTTTCTCATTTTAACCAGGGCACCACAACTGGTAAAAAATTAAGGCCTGTGGTATGTGCTTTTTTGTCTGTGGGAAAGTGCATATAAAAGATGCCTTGCTGCATTTGGAAAAATGTAGCAGGTTTCCTTTGATGACTACGTGTCAGAATTACCAAATGTTTGACACCCAATAGCCGATGATTAATAAATCAAATGTGCTGTAGTGTTGTTGTTAAACAAAACAAACTTCTTCCAGTAACCGATGATTAATTAATTAATGTGCTTTGTTGGTGTCGTGAAACAAACAAACTTCTTCCAGTAACCGATGATTAATTAATTAATGTGCTCTGTTGGTGTCGTTAAACAACAAAGTTTAGATTTCAAGCACAATTGTCATTGTACCTTGACACTAATTAAAATGACAGGAATTTACTGGCTAGATGAACCACCATTTTATCAAAACAAACACTGTCACAGTTATCACCAATGGCAGGACTTGTGATATTAACTGCTCTATCAATAGTTTGGACCCAGCCGGATGTTATTTTGTTTTGTACTACCTAAAGGGCCCAGTATTTTAAGTGAACCATCGGTGTGTTCGAGTGTTAGTTATGTAACTTCAAATTAATGCGAACTGTCAGTTGGTTAGTGGTGAATTGTTACGTTCTGAAATGAAAATAGGTGAACCTAAAGATCACAAGAACTTGATTCATGTATTCCAATAATGAATATTTTACTGATCATTGGACACAGATGTGCATCTCATCAGTAGTAGGGGGGAGGGATGTTTTAGATCAGTCTGTCACTCACGTGTGAGGTGCTTGCATCACAGGATTGTACCACCTCAATGAATGCGTTCAACTGATTTTTTTTCTCTCGTTCCAACCAGTGCACCACAACTGGTAAAAGGCCGTGGTATGTGCTTTCCTGTCTGTGGGAAAGTGCATATAAAAGATGCCTTGCTGCATTAGAAAAATGTAGCGGGTTTCCTCTGTTGACTACGAGTCAGAATTACCAAATGTTTGACATCCAGTATATCAAATGTGTTATCCTGTCTATGGGATGGTGCATATAAATGATCCCTTGCCACTAATATATCGAAATTACCAAATGTTTGACATCCAATAGCCTATGATTAATTAATCAATGTGCTCTAGTGGTGTCGTTAAACAAAACAAACTCATCAGTAGTCAAGCTGTGACACACAGGTTACGTCAATATAATTCCAAACAATCTGTGAGTGTAGAATTTTCACAAAATCCACTATAGCCGTGCAGGGTTTGATTACCCATGTCAACTAAAGTTAATGTTTGTTTTGTTTAACGACACCACTAGAGCACATTGATTTATTAATCATAGGCTATTGGATGTCAAACATTTGGTAATTTCGATATATTAGTGGCAAGGGATCATTTATATGCACCATCCCATAGACAGGATAACACATTTGATATACATGGTGCACTCGCTGGGACAAAAAATAGCCCAATGGGCCCACCGATGGGGATCGATCCCAGGCCGACCGCACATCAAGTGAGTGCTTTTACCACTGGTCTACATCCCGTCACTTTGTTGGAAAGAGTCACATTTGTGTGTTCAACTTAGCTTTGAATAAAATTAAACCGGTAGACTGCCACAGACAGGACAGCATTTACCACAACCTTTGATATACCAGTCCAGGGTTTTTGCCAGAGGGTAAAACGGGTATGGCACCATACCAAACCATTTTGCAGATTTTACTGTATTAATTTCTTAACCCTAACCCTAAACCTAACCCATTTTCTTTCAGGGGTAGGTAGGTCTCCATTCCCCCTGTTGACTATGGTTGCATTGTAAATATTCAATTCCATAGTGCAACATCAAACATGTCTTTCTGGCAAAAACACCCTGTAGTTGTGGAGGAAATGCAATTGGAGAATGAGTTGACAATGGGTTCGAACCTCAGTGTAAGCACCTCAGGCGAGCACTCTACCGACTGAGCTAAATCCTGCCTTGTCCATGTGTGTATTGCATGATGTTTTTGTGGACTTCGATTTTCTGTATCATTGATTAAGTTTGATACGTATAATCAGCCTGTCTAATGTTGGCCACATCTTTAATTTGCATGAAGGGTTTATTTTCTCAACAATTCACCGCCAGATATTAGTGGTAGGACAATAAGTGTAATATCCGGGTACACAATTTAATTTAGGTTTTAGTGGGGTTTTTTTGTGGGGTGTTTTTTTTTGTGGGTTTTTAATTGGGTTTTTTTGGTAACCAGCAGTTTGTGAGATTACATAAACCGTAGCCCATCTCCCCACCCCACCCCCCTGATAAATGCCCTACATGCACGAAAGGAAGGAAAGAATGGAAGACATTGTATTGAGAGCCGATTTAATTCACTATACGTAACGTCAGACGTGAATGATTCCAGTCAGGCGACAGGTTGGTTGTGTCAATAAAAGAAGAATGTCAGTTTATGTATTAACACCCCCCTTCACCCCCACCCCCCAATGATTTACATCTACATCTCCGTAGCAGGCCGTGGAGATGATTTCATCAATTGGGGTGGGGTTGAGCGGAGAGCCAATTTTAACCATGTTATGTGTGGTTAATAGTCTGACATTTAAACAAAAGTTATAAATGAATTTGAGGAGTTAAGTTGAACCGTGTTACATACATGCACTTGTATGTGGTTAATATTGTCACATTTAGACGAGAAGTAATAAAGCTATAAAATCACCGAGATTGGATGGAAGAACACCACGGCCGCCACATGGGCTGTTTACTATTAACTAGTTATCAGAAAGGGTTGCATGAATGAATTTGCTATTAACTAGTTATCAGAAAGGGTTGCGTGGATGAGAATACACATGGGCTATTTGCTGTTAACTAGTTAACAGAAAGGGTTGCGTGGATGAGAATACACATGGGCCATTTGCTGTTAACTAGTTATCAGAAAGGGTTGCGTGGATGAGAATACACATGGGCCATTTGCTGTTAACTAGTTATCAGAAAGGGTTGCGTGAATGAGAATACACATGGGCCATTTGCTGTTAACTAGTTATCAGAAAGGGTTGCGTGAATGAGAATACACATGGGCTATTTACTGTTAACTAGTTATCAGAAAGGGTTGCGTGAATGAGAATACACATGGGCTATTTGCTGTTAACTAGTTATCAGAAAGGGTTGCGTGCATGAGGTTACACATGGGCTATTTGCTGTTAACTAGTTATCAGAAAGGGTTGCGTGAATGAGAATACACATGGGCTATTTACTGTTAACTAGTTATCAGAAAGGGTTGCGTGGATGAGGTTACACATGGGCCATTTACTGTTAACTAGTTATCAGAAAGGGTTGCGTGGATGAGGTTACACATGGGCCATTTACTGTTAACTAGTTATCAGAAAGGGTTGCGTGGATGAGGTTACACATGGGCCATTTACTGTTAACTAGTTATCAGAAAGGGTTGCGTGGATGAGGTTACACATGGGCCATTTACTGTTAACTAGTTATCAGAAAGGGTTGCGTGGATGAGGTTACACATGGGCCATTTACTGTTAACTAGTTATCAGAAAGGGTTGCGTGGATGAGGTTACACATGGGCCATTTACTGTTAACTAGTTATCAGAAAGGGTTGCGTGGATGAGGTTACACATGGGCCATTTACTGTTAACTAGTTATCAGAAAGGGTTGCGTGGATGAGGTTACACATGGGCCATTTACTGTTAACTAGGTATCAGAAAGGGTTGCGTGGATGAGGTTACACATGGGCCATTTACTGTTAACTAGTTATCAGAAAGGGTTGCGTGGATGAGGTTACTTTGAATTCAGCAGGAGGCAGGATGTAGCCCAGTGGTAAAGCACTTGCCTGATGTGCAGTCAGTCTATAGGATTGATTCCCGTCAGTGGACCGAGTATTGATCCCTGTCTTGTGGGCCCATTTGCTGAAGAAAATTGTGTTTGGGGTGGGACCATTTATGACCGTTCACCCAGAACAAACAGATGTCTTCGGTGCATTCCAGGGCCATAGCTAGTGGGGAGAGGTTGGTGGGGGGGGGGGGGGGGAATCTGGAAAAAATAATAGAAACTTAAAGAAAAGTATGTAACCTCCCTGAAATGGCTGCAAAATGGTATTTTAGAGCTTATACATTTCAATATTTCTAAGGCGGGGGTGGGGGGGGGGGGGAATGTCCCCAGATCTCCTTCCATGCTCGTTCATTTCAAGAATTCACCTGCCCCACCCCACCCCTATTAAAAAAAGAGATAAATTATGATATCATAAGACACGAGGGGGGTATTCTTTTTGTCATCCATTATCATTCTTTTCATTTGCGACCATTGTAAACAATGTCAGTAATGTGGGTTGAATGTCAGTGGTAGACTCGTTAACTAGCAGAACGGCAGTGGTGTGACGTCACTAATGGTAGATTTAGCGCTGAAACATACACAGTGATGTAACAAAATATTGTCTTGTGATGATAAATATCTATCTATCTATCTATCTATCTATCTATCTATATATCTATAAATCCTACTTCCGGCCCTGCTTTCTGGTCGCAATACATTACTGTGTGATAATGTGTTATTTCTACTCAAATACATTGTAAACTACTGAAAATTAACATTTAAGTAATTTTTATAATTTGCACAGATTTATGTATATGAAGATGATTGTTTTATTTCCTACTTAAATGTAACATTAGATACTATTATAATTGTGACGCAAATGATCTTTCAAATGTAACGATTTACTGGTGTTTTAACACGTGCTCAGTATCAGTTTTCAAGTGAAGCATATACTGTAAACCGTGAAAAAAATAAGTGCGTATAAATTTCGCGTTGTTCGCATCCAACCTTATGTTGCGAAATTAATACGCACGCACTATTTTCCAGTTTGAAGTGTGCTTAAAGTAATTTGTTTTGTTTTGAAATATTTTATTGAGAATAAAATTCACAAAAAAGATTCACTCAACAGGCGCAGCCTATACACGAGCTCTCCTTGATGGCGACTAATCGTTAATTGTTTTATGTAACTTCAATCGATGGCGACTAATGTTTATTGTTTTATCTACCAAAGGATGTTAACAGTTAACAACTGAAGCTGTGAGTTGTGATTCTAATACAGGTGAGATGGGTAGGGCCTAATCCCCTCTATAGACTCTGTACCAGGCACAATTGCTTGATGTAGGATAACAGAATATTGATTTACAGACAGTAACTTTATAACTATTACAGTGAGCTTTTTTTTTGAGCTGTCAACGGTCGTTCGCGAAATTTACATGTCGCGAACATGCGCTAAGGTATACATTCGCGAAAAAAGCACGTCGCAATATTAATACGGTTTACAGTATATCATTTGTATAGATTACAGGGGTTAAAAGCCTATGGCTGAAGAAAGCCATAAAAATAAAATAAACAACATAATTACAATAACTGCTGTCATGCCACCATTTTATTTGGAATTTTAAGCATTTTAATTAGACGAGCTAGCTTGTATTTAGGCATATATGAACATAATGAACATAATATATAGCTTTCCAAAAAGTGTGTGTGAGGGGGGGGGAGGAGGGTGTATCCTTCCGTGCCCCCCACCATGTGACATCCATGATCATCAGCTATTGGATATCAAACATAATATGATCATTACAGTTTAATTTCCCGTTTTCAACATTATTAAATAATTATAATATCAGTCTGTATAACAACTCGGGGAAAATGGCAAACAGATGTGCTTGTGAAAGTTTATTTTAACACAACAGTTTGACTTCATTCAGTCTCGTTATAAACTATTTCAATGATGGGTGTGATTTTAATATTTAACTCCAGGGCATAAACATAGACCTATTTAGGACACAAATTGATTTTTTTTTTGGGGGGGGGGGGGGGGGGGGGGGAGAGGATGTCCTGACATCCTCTGCCAAATGATACCCATGCCAATACACACTACACACCTAAATTCACCGGACTTGTCTTCCTGCATTTCAACTACCACTGGCGAAAGCGGTAGGCCTACGGTCGATAAAGAATCACTTGCACTGTCCATACCCATTTTTGACAGGTCAAATAATTGTGGCATATCCATGATAACTGTTCAGCAAGTCTGACAATTAAAATTAAATAAATCTTCTGACATTATACCTGCGTGCATTCAATGTGAGGATGGGTGGGTGGGTGGGTGCGGGTGGTTTCTAGTCACAGTAATGTGAACTTGACGATTTGTCAACACAGAAAACTTTGTCTAGACGTCAGCGTCTAGCGTCTAGACTACAGTCTGTAGACCATGTTGTTGGTAATTTGGTACAAGGCTGTTTATTACTACTATTCAGCCTACACTCGTGGTTGTCTTATGGAAATGTTGACAATAATATTAGCTTCTAACATAACACATTGGTGTTTTGGGGGGGGACATTTGCATATTGCATGGTCCTCCCACTCAAAAAGGTGTGGGGGGACATGTCTCCCCCCGTCCCCCACCATGTGATGCCCATGGGCCCATTGAGCTATTTCTCATTCCAGCCAGTGTACAATGCTAGGTATTTTGAAGGCTGTCCTATCCTGTCTGGTGCATATAAAAGTTCCCTTGTTACTAATCAGGGAACATTTTGATCAGTATCGCATCATATTTAGCTATGCAAGTTACAGATATTGGGGCGGGACTTAGCCCAGTGGTAAAGTGTTCCCCGTCGGTGGACCCATTGGGCTATTTCTCGTTCCAGCCAGTGCTCCACAACTGGTATAAAAAAGGCCATGGTATGTACTGTCCTGTCTGTGGGATGGTGCATATAATAGATCCCTTGCTGCTAATCGAAAAGAGTAGCCCATGAAGTGGTAACAGCGGGTTTCCTCTCTCAATATCTGTGTGGTCCTAAACCATATGTCTGATGCCATATAACCGTAAATAAAATGTGTTGAGTGCGTCGTTAAATAAAACTTTTTTTTTTTTTTTCACAGAGATCACTACACAATATTAAAACATTAAACTAGTTGCTAATCAATTTTCAGTTGACTAGAAATATCGCCAATCGAGATTTTGAAAACAGAATGTTCCCTGCTAATGGAAAAAGGTAGCGGGTTTCCTCTCTAAGATAATATGTTGGAATAACCAAATATTTGACATCCAATGGCTGCTGATAATTTATAAGTCAATGTGTTCTTGTGGTGTTGATAAACAAAACAAACTTTGTGAATTTAGCAGAGATTGTTTGAATGAGGTAACTTTGAATTCCCAGAAAGTGGAGGTGCTAATTGTGTCGAACATTCACATATTGAGGAACGTGGAGTGTTGTGGAATATGGAATGTTGTGGAATATGGAATGTTGTGTTGAGGAATATGGAATGTTGTAGGGTGTTGCGGTTAATCTGTTATTTATGAGGAAGGGCAGGATGTGACTACTCTCGAACCAGACGATTCATCTTCACTACTATTTTAATGGCTTACAATGTGTAGCAGTCGGTGAAACTTTAATAGAGAGAATCACGACACAGCACTAAAAAAGAAATCTTCCTTGCTGTCTGTGACTGACAGTTTGTCTCTCTGTCTGTCTGTCTGTCTGTCTGTCTCTCTCGCTCTCGCTCTCTCTCTCTCTCTCTCTCTCTCTCTCTCTCTCTCTCTCTCTCTCTCTCTCTCTCTCTCTCTCTCTCTCTCTCTCTCTCTCTCTGTCTGTCTTTATCTCGAATATCAAAATAAAATAGTAAACACATTTGTTTTCGTGTGTCATAAACTAAATTTATTCCTTTCCCTTCCTTGATATGATTCCCCTCCCCACACTTAGTTAGTGGTTGTATACATTAACCTACATACCTGCCTGCAGTCTAGCACCTGTCTGGGTAAAACAAGGTTATGTCTGGTGTACGGCTGATAGTAACCAGATAAATGACACGGTAACTCGGCCTGTACACTTTTGTTCAGCATAGACTGTGTGTGTGTGGCTACAGGTACGTTGGTAACTTATCAGCCTATATCGGTGTTAACCTTTACAACAGGAATTTGCAAGAGCATAGAGAGTGTGTGTGTGTCTCTCTCTCTGTGTGTGTGTGTGTGTGTGTGTGTGTGTGTGTGTGTGTGTGTGCGTGTGTTTGTGTGTGTCTGTGTGTGTGTCTGTGTGTGTGTGTGTGTGTGTCTAAGTTATAGTTTCACTCCATTGTGTGTGTGTGTGTGTGTATTATGTTTTATGTAATGTATGTAATGTATGTATGTAATAATAGATTTAATGTAATGTATGTAATAAATATATAATAAATTTAAACACCTTTTTCAACTAAAACCTATGTATGGCCCTAGCGCTTATAGTTAACTTGTGCGTCACAGACAAGTCAATTTCAGGATAACTTGTACGTCATGGAGTGGTCGATTCGACTTCTTCATTTTTTCATTGGATGGTATGGCATTGGTGACCTGGTCATCACCTAGGAGCAGCCAGTCGTATGTCTTTAAAATGTTATCGCATGTATATGTGTTAACACTATATGTCTTATAAAAAATAACAATTGATGTTCTCACTAACGGGTGAGTAAGAAAAATGATCTTTCCCTAGGGAAAGTAAAAACCATTTGTACCGTACTCCTAGATATATTTTGACGTCATAATCAGTGCTTCGCTATAGACTTTGATGTCACAACTGTTGGCTGATCATTTTAGTACATGCAGCAGTTAATTAAGTGTAAGAATAGTTTGCATGGTGGCAGTCATCTCAATAACTAACTTAGTTCATCAGCGATAACGTATGTCACAACTATGACGCAATGCTGTCTCTTGTTCTCAATTTGCAAACTTGTTTTCAATAATAGTATCGTTTGAAAATCTTCCATAAAATGATAAAGATTGATAATTTGTAATAAATGGAATACCCAACTTGCTACTCGACAATACCGTTTATCTTGCACCCATTTATTAATGAATACAAACGTTCGGGAAGGACAACATCAATTCACTTGTGCAAGATAAACGGTATTGCCGAGTAGATGAGTAGATGGTTGAGTATGTATTCGCTAAATAGTCAGAAATGCATTTCAAGTTATTTTGATGTAATTACAGCGGTGTTAAGAGAAAACATTTTGAGGCCAACTTGTTTGTACTTAATTTGTGCTTGCATCTTTTGGGTACGTTTATCGCTGCCTCGGCTTTGGTGCAATCTGAAGTCCTTGCTTAAAGACACAAATGTTAATGAGAAACGATTACCTTTGACATGTTGATTTACAAAGGATCCTTTTTAAAAAGTGTGTTCTCTTAATGAAAATGTATGGATCAGGGAACATTTTGTTTTTAAAATCTTGATTAGCAATATTTCTAGTCAGTTAAACATTAATTAGCAACTACTGTTTAATATTTTAAAATTGTTTAGCGATCTCTGAAACTTGTGTAGCAAATTTGAGTGACAACGTTTCTCTAGCTAATATATACATTAAACAAAATAAAATACTAAATACAAATCATTAAAGAACAGGCTAGAGATTTCGAAGCTAACTTAGCTCTATGATACCGTAAAATCCTTCATAGGCCATGACATAAAATATTGTGCCCTGTGCCATCTTTGGTACTTCAAATATTAATACTGTCAATAAATTGAACGGTTATTATCTGTGGTGAATCCTGAATACAGTCAAACCTGTCTTAAGCGGTCACACAAGGGAGTAGATAAAAGTGGCTGCTTAATTACAGGTTGCCACATATAGAGTCTTTAAAACATTTGTTGTTGTTTCTTGTTTTACCATCTGTACTGCTAATCAACGGATGTGTGCTTCACAGTTGACTATAAATCAACTTTTGACATGTCATCTTCAGAAAAAAAATTGCAGATGAAATGTATTAAATTAACTGTTCTCAACAAGTTTATATTCTTTTTCCATTTAATTATTTAATTCCTATTTAATGCGGTGTATTGCCATAATAAGTGAATCTACAAGTGTCAAGTGTATCCTGCCCAGAGGCAATTAGATGCATTCCACAGTCATACTTTTTTAATTGATACACAGTGGAGATATCGGGACTGAATGGGTACTAGTATTCCTGAAGGTGTGAAGATCGGTTATTTGCTGCATCTTATCACTGTTGTTAAAATATCCCTTTTATAAAATAGTAAAACTTTACTGTGGCTGCTTAATACAGGTATTATAGCGATTTGGGATCCGATTTGGGTGGCCGCTGGCCGCGTTAGATAGGTGACCGCTTATTACAGATGCATTTACATTATAAATCATTTGGGAGGGTAAAAAAGTGGCCGCTTAAGGCAGGTGACCGCTGTGTACAGGTGGCTGCTAGGACAGGTTTGACTATATCCGAAGATTTCTGAATGTGAATTACAGTGTGTTTTAATTTAACTCTTGAATTTTTATATTAATGAAGATCATAGCTTCATTTACGCATTTACTTTACCTTGACACCTAATAGCTGATGTATATCTTGTGTTGGGGAGTAATTAAACATTTGTTTGTTCGTTCGTTCGTTTGTACCTTGACACCTAATAGCTGATGTATATCTTGTGTTGGGGAGTAGTTAAACATTCATTTGTTCGTTCGTTTGTACCTTGACACCTAATAGCTGATGTATATCTTGTGTTGGGGAGTAGTTAAACATTCATTTGTTCGTTCGTTTGTACCTTGACACCTAATAGCTGATGTATATCTTGTGTTGGGGAGTAGTTAAACGTTCATTTGTTCGTTCGTTTGTACCGTGACACCTAATAGCTGATGTATATCTTGTGTTGGGGAGTAGTTAAACATTCATTTGTTCGTTCGTTTGTACCTTGACACCTAATAGCTGATGTATATCTTGTGTTGGGGAGTAGTTAAACGTTCATTTGTTCGTTCGTTTGTACCTTGACACCTAATAGCTGATGTATATCTTGTGTTGGGGAGTAGTTAAACGTTCATTTGTTCATTCGTTTGTACCTTGACACCTAATAGCTGATGTATATCTTGTGTTGGGGAGTAGTTAAACGTTCATTTGTTCGTTCGTTTGTACCGTGACACCTAATAGCTGATGTATATCTTGTGTTGGGGAGTAGTTAAACCTTCATTTGTTCGTTCGTTTGTACCTTGACACCTAATAGCTGATGTATATCTTGTGTTGGGGAGTAGTTAAACATTCATTTGTTCGTTCGTTTGTACCTTGACACCTAATAGCTGATGTATATCTTGTGTTGGGGAGTAGTTAAACATTCTTTTGTTCATTCGTTTGTACCTTGACACCTAATAGCTGATGTATATCTTGGTTTGGGATCGATCCCTGTTGGTGCGCCCATTGGGCTATTTCTCGTTCCAGCCAGTGCACCACGACTGGTACATCAAAGGCCGTGGTATGTGCTATCCTGTCTGTGGGAAGGTGCATATAAAAGATCCCTTGCTGCATTAGGAAAAAGGTAGAGGGTTTCCTCTGATGACTACATGTCAGATTTACCAAATGTTTCACTTCCAATCAGTGTGCTCCAGTGGTGTCGTTAAAAGAAAACTTCATTCATTCATTCATTCATTCTAAATATAAACCTTTAACTTGTAAACAGACTAATAGAAGCGATATTGAAAGGGTCTTTGTTCATCTCTTTTTTTATGGAAAGTTATATTTATATGATTTGTGCCTAATAAAATACATCATTAAAGGCATACTGTCACGGATTTAAGGACCTTATTTCTCTAAAAATACATAATAAATAAAAATTACATTAATATTGGAAACCAAATCTAAGTATTGCATCACCTTAACTGAACCATGATGGAGTGAAATCCATGTCATCCCTTATCGGCAATTTTAGATTTTGAATTATGGACCATTGCCATAATTCAATTATTTTTACAAAATGTCAGTAATAAATGGAGTATGGTGGTTATGAAGATGGTTGAATAAAGTACATTTAGGGACAAATCAAATTATTTGTTAGACCATTAAATAGGTCAGTGGTCTGACAATATGCCTTTAATGTATAGCAATTTAAAAAAACCCCAACCACTTAAAGGCAGAAAAAAAAAAAAAAAAATAGTTTGTACAATGTGTATAATGAATAATATGAATTCAGGGCTTCTAGATTATGGTAGCCTCATTCCCATGGCTAGTGATATTCAGTGTTGGGCTAGTAAATAACTACTATTGCCATGCCCGACAGCTAGTGAATTTTTGGGGTTAAATGTTGCAGTTAAGTCTATTTTGTAAATATCAATATCCTCTAGAACTAGTCTCAAGGGAGTGATGGGGAGCGGGAGTAAGGCACACGTATGCTTTTCCCTAAATTATCTGGAGAGAAAAATACATGATTTCTCTGTGATTTCTCACTACTTTGTCAATCTAACTTGAACCCTGATAACAAAATTAATACTTGTAAGTTCAGATGGGCATTAAAATGCATCCGGCTTGTATTGCGTATCATAATACTTGAATAACTGTTGTTTTGCCCAACAGATAAACAGGTTTTTTTGTGTGTGTGGTTACAAAGAATAAGTGCATCAGCGGTGTTCCATGCCTTCATATTGAGCAGCGGGGTTATGGTGACATTTGTGGTGCGTTCTGTGTCATGACCCGGTTTGGCAACTATCATTCTGCATGAACAATTGGGACACTTGGTAATGTATAGGCACTGGTTTAAAAATACCTCCGCCTGCTGTGTGTTAATGTCTGGATAATACTGGTGTGATCTGCCATGATCCACGACTTGTACACCTCTATTAAACACACCCATACCAAGACATGTACAGATCTTGTACATCTGCTATTAAAAACACCCACACCAAAACACGTACAGATCTTGTACATCTGCTATTAAAAACACCCACACCAAAACACGTACAGATTGGTGCTATTCACGAGAGAGGTTGAAAACTGTGTAACCACTTGAGCAATCGGCTGGCTGTAAAACATGTCGATAGTAACGACAGTAACGTTGTTGACAATCGCGTCGCGTCGTTGGGTGAAATTAAAAGTTTATCAAATGCCAGTAGCACTCCTTGCCATTTAAGGGGAGCTATCATTGTGGCTCCCCATCGCTCCCCTGAAACTAGATGAAGGAGAGTAATTGTTACCTACCCTTAGTGTGTGAATTGATATGGTATCAATCAGGGGCTGTGGTATGTGCTATCCTGTCTGTGGGATATGGTGCATATAAGAGATCCCTTGCTTCCAATATGAAAGAATGTAGCGTGTTTTCTCTATGGCTACATGTATATGTGAGAATTACCAAATGTTGGACATCCAATAGCCTATGATTAATAAATCAACACGGCTAGCTCGGACACTCACCAAATTCGCCAGTTGCCAATTTTGAAAGCAGTTGGCGAATTTTATTTTAATTTGGCGAAATAATTTCATGTAATAATTGATATTTTAAAGAAAATAACTGACAATTTCTGCAATTTTTTAAGTTTAATAGACAATTTGGCGACATGTTTTGCTCACCCAGAGCTAGCTAGCCCATTGATTCAATGTGCTCTAGTGGTGTCATAAAACAAAACAAACTTTTAACTTTTTAAATGCCATATGGTAATATCTTAAATGTCTCCTCATAATGTAAGTTAGATGAGCAGTTAATCT
The DNA here is from genome assembly GCF_016097555.1 of Gigantopelta aegis. Lineage (NCBI taxonomy): Eukaryota > Metazoa > Mollusca > Gastropoda > Neomphalida > Peltospiridae > Gigantopelta > Gigantopelta aegis. Next base: position 2,720,584 of record NC_054712.1, on the reverse strand, counting down.
CTCCGGTCAGTGTTTTTCTTTGTGGTGAGGTCTGCTGTGGTACATGTAGATACCGTTTTCAGCAGAGTTCTTGAGAACTGTTTTCACTACAGTCCAACAGTGCATAGTCTTGTAACAAGTGTGCTGTGTAAACTTTAACACACACATACACTGGCTCTTCATGTGGCTCCAGGCTGTTGGTGTATGTGAAAACAAAAACACCCTTACCTATCATGTCTAAAAGTGGATTGGAACCGATTCACTGACCGTCCCAACTGTAAAAGTGGATTGGAACCGATTCACTGACCGTCCCAACTGTAAGAGTGGATTGGAACCGATTCACTGACCGTCCCACTGTAAGAGTGGATTGGAAAAGATCCAGAATAGTGGCCGTCGAGAATAAATCCCCATCATTGGTGGGCCCATTGGTCTAGTTCACGCTCCAGCCATTACTCCACACCAGGTGTAACAGAGGTCATGCAGGGATTTACCTTGTTTTTCTGAAATGGGGGTCCCTTGGACTCACCTCTTTCTTTTCTGGGGGTCCCAACCTGAAAACAAAGGTCCCAAAACCACACAAACGACAGAGAGCTGCAGACAACAAATCACGTGTATACTATATATGTTTCATTAAAGTAAATTTAACAAGCTGTTTTTCCTTTCGGGAAATCAGTGTCGGTATTCATTGTTTATTCTTTCAAAATCAACATTTCACTTTGATCTGTATAATTAATTTGAACCATTTCCTGCAAGCTAAAGACACTCACAATACCATGCGTTGTTTATAAATCGTGCTACTTGTTTGTTAATGCAAATCAGAACATTTAACCAATTTGTTTTATTTGCCCGGGAATTTCCGATTGTGTTCGGCCTGTTGACGAGAAGTTCCGAATGATCGCTAAACCGCGATCTCTTTCCGGAAATTACCAACTTTACAGCAAAGGATAAAGACGGTGTGTTCCCAGAGATTAAAACTTTTTGTTTTCGATATGGGGAATCCCCATTTGAATACGCAGTTTATAGGTAGAAAAGAAATAGTGTGTTACACAGAATGATCGGTCTTTGATAGTGGACAGGGTTACTGAAAATGTCAGATATTTTATGCGTCCCACGGGACGCAGTATCTCTATTTTTGCGGGTTCAGTTAAGTTTTAGTACGTCCTATACGCAAGTTTTGTGCGTCCGGTAAATCCCTGGTCATGGTATGTACTACATGTATGCAGGGTTTCTGCAAAAAATTAATTTTGAGTATGACACTTCAGAATTGAGTTTTTCACTGGTGTAGGAAGTGGGAGGGGAGGGGGGCATGTGCCCCCCATTTTGTGGGAGCAGCAATGTTTTTTTTTAAATATATATATATATATGTGTGTGTGTGTGTGTGTGTGACCCCTCCCCCAGTGTTTTGGTACCTTCCTACATCCGTGTAAAATTTTAGAATGCAGGTGCCAATTAAAGAAAATGACATTTAGGATCCCTCGGACACATTTTCCCCATCTCTGTTCACCTTGCTGTACATATGAAAAGACTAGTTTTAATCATACAGTAATGATAAAGAGTCATTCATTTGGTCAAAAGGTCAACTAAAAAATAATCCTGGGAATTGTGCCATATACTCAAGAAATAGTTTTGGGGTATGGCATTTTACCTGTTTTACCCTCTGGTAAAAGCCCTGGTATGCTGTCTTTAGGATCCTGCTTAACATCAAATATCCCTTGCTCGTAGTTGGAAAGTGTAGCCCATTGTGTCTGCAGCAGGTTTCCTCTCTCATCTGTGGTCCTTTACCATTGTCTGGCCGACACCATATGAGTATATAGTAACCACATTTAAAACCATAAATACAGTTACGATGCTGGTTGTTGTGTGGTGCACTCAATATTAGAGAGTGTATCCTGATTCCCCTACTCTGCCCTCATTTGTTTTTACTGCTACCCCACCTGTTAGTTACTTCACAATAGGTATGGCACAGTACATTTGTGTGTGTCTACCTCATTTTTATTAAAACATCAACACCAGGTGGCGCTGAGCCAAAGTCTTGTTATACACTGCAGCCCCCCACCCATACCATCCCCCCACCCACACCATCCCCCAAACATGAATGCCGCTTTTGATGAACTTATCTGTTTGCACTCTGATTCAGAGGTTAGAGTATGACATGACCTTGAGACTAGGAAGGGCACCACACTCACTGTTCATGGAATATTTGTAATGCTTCCAGTGTTTACCTGCCCGTTAGGTACAGTATGGGGAGCCAAGTGTGGCCAGACATAAACATTCATCTGTCATTCATTATCGGGATAACTATGGCAAGTTGTTATGACCAACAAGTCAATTTAAGCCAAAATTTAGGTGAACCTAGAACAAACTGCAACAGCAGGTTTTTTTTGTTTTATATTGTTCAGATGACCTCGCTGAACATTATATCCAAAATCTACCCAAATCTGAAAAGGTGGTAATTAGCATAAATCCAATATGGCCACCGACACAAACTTTGAAGCCGTATATCTTCTAAATGGTTGATTTTAAACCATATAAATGTATTATAAGTAGATAAAAATATGATACCAAAGAATCAAAGTATCTTGTTAAAAATATTGTGTGACACACCTATGACATCATGATGCAAATATGACATCCCAATATGGCGTAATCAAGACTCAGAATGGCTCATATTTAAAATTAAAAGGTATAATTTCCAGCAGATATGATACTATACTGATAACTTTATCCACAGATTGACTAATAATGCTTAATCCTTGATGATATAATATCACAAATACGAAGGAAGATAACATGTACTGTCAGATTCAGACATAATATCTCGAAGGAAAACAAATGTCTAATCACCAATGACGTGTAACGTCAATGAAATATCAACTCTGACTTTACTAACAGAAAGACAGTGCCTAGATCTGTGTTCAACTTCATATTCCATGTGCCGCCGCCATGAAGCACTGTCAGGTGCTTTGTTTAAAGGTTCACTGCCACTCCCTAGAACCACACACCCTTCCTGACCTGTCTTGCAGGAGGACTGCCCCTCTCAAGATTGGTTTGACAAATTAAAATTTGCACCAAACATAACTCCCTGGATTTATTTACATATAGCTCTGATGCCATGTACTCTTCTTGTACTGTTAAACAGTGGTGGTGTCGGGTGTTTTCGAAAAATGAGCATATATCCTCTCACAATTTGTGACATCCAGCATAAGCATGTCCTACAGATGTCACATCTATTGTTTTCATCTTAATGATGACAAATATGTACAATATTTTCACCAAAATAAAATAAAAAGGTTTGTACAAAATCAAAATAGTGTAGCTATAGTATTGGACATCATTTAAGCCAGTGATGGGTCACCATGTCTACCGTATACGCAAATATGTTCGCAAATAAAATATAACGCGAAAATCGCGAACACGTTGATAGCATAGCAAATTTAATTACTCGCAAACTTACTTGGTAAAATATTATTTCCCTTATAATATATAGTCTTATCTCTACATGCCCAACCCATATCAGAATCAAGCAGAGGTCCACAAGGTCACGTGATTCTGTAAACCTGCCTGGTCATGTTGATATGTCGAAGTGACACACAGTTGGGTGTAAGTCTGTTGTTAAGTAATCTCAGTTTTGTTTGTTTTCTTTGTAACTTTGAATGGAAGTTTGTGGGTACCATCAATAATTAAGTTATTTCTTAAGATATTTGCGTTTTTCAGTTTTCTGTATCGCATGTACATGTTCCATCGATAACATGACAATGGTCTTATCAGACATACATACAACATTGACGTCTCGCTCACAGCATGGTGAACATGTACAAGTGTGTGCATGAAATCATCATTGAAAAGAGTTTGGCAAATAAAATATGGGTAATTTTGATTTTATTATCGGACACAGTCGTGAAAATAATTCCGATTGCGAATTATTTTAGCCACGAAAATATTTGCGTATACGGTATCATACAACTTTTGGAAAGCATTAATGGGTCTTTGAATGTCATAACCTTGATTAAACAACTTTCGTGCAAAAGGTATTTGGTGTTCTTTGAAATTGGAAAACAATAAGCACGACCTAAGGTATTTTAGAAGCAGACACCAACAACTTAAGAATGAATATAGCTTAACTGACTATTGGAACACTGAACACATCCCTTTTGTCAAATATCGCAGTTTGAAGGCTAGTGTCATTTTGAATCTCTGTAGTGTCCAAGTTATCCAGAAGTTTGATGAATGAATGACTAATCGCTTAACTACACATTGGCTACGGAGTGTCAAACAAAGGTAGGTACATTGACAATGGCCATACCAATATAAACATTGGAAAGTTAAATTAAAACAAAGTAAGTGCATGTATCTCTTTAGAATTTCAATTAAAGTTCAAGGTGGAATGATTCCATCACATTTCTTCTATCAAATATATCTTTTTAGTTTGATTGAGATGATGGCACCCAAACCAAAGTGTGGCTCACCATGGTTTTAGTAAATACACATGGCTGTCAGCTAAAGGTGCAATATACCACAGACGACTGGCCTCAGTGGCATCGTGGTTAGGCTGTTGGTCTACAGGCTGGTAGGTACTGGGTTCGGACCCCAGTCGAGGCATGGGATTTTTAATCCAGATACCGACTCCAAACCCTGAGTGAGTGCTCCGCAAGGCTTAATGGTAGGTGTAAACCACTTGCACCGACCAGTGATCCATAACTGGTTCAACAAAGGCCATGGTTTGTGGTATCCTGCCTGTGGGAAGCGCAAATAAAAGATCCCTTGCTGCCTGTCGTAAAATAGTAGCCTATGTGGTGACAGCAGGTTTCCTCTACAAAACAGTGTCAGAATGACCATATGTTTGATGGCCAATAGCCGATGATAAGATAAAAAAAATCAGTGTGCTCTAGTGGCGTCGTTAAATAAAACAAATTTTACTTTTTTACACCATAGACATTCAAAAGGGGATGCCATGTCCAAATTCCCTCTTTACTGCTGAACCAAGTTGCATTACAAATAAAGAAAAGGGAGTATTCCGTGGGGTCATCTAAATCATGTAAAACAAAAAAACCTGTTGCAGTTTGTTCTAGGTTCAGTCCTATTTTTACTCGACTCTTTGTCTGGCTTGAGCCACAGTACAGGACAGTACCAGCCTCAAACTAAAAGGTGAGACTGACAGACGTGATGGTGTATCTGTCACCTATTAACACGTAGTCACAGATCCCGCCACAACTGTCTGCGAGGACCAGCCGACATACATTGTGAAGCACAATGTGTGAAACACTTTGGATGATGTTTGGATGGGCAGCAACCCGGAAGAGTTAAATGACAAAGATTCATTCCTAGTCTGACCCTTTATATACCACCAGTGATCATTTGTGGACAGGTGATATTCTACAACATGTCCTGAAGACGGTCACAGTTAGAACACTCGCAGAATTAACCCGGCATCAGATATTAAGCCATCTTGTTGTGGTCTGGGAGAGAGTACCAGATCATCTATGGACAGGTCATATAGCACAACAGTATGCCCTGAAGACAGTCACAGTTAGAACACTCACAGAATTAACCCGGCATCAGATATTAAGCGATCTTGTCGCGGTCTGGGAGAGGGTACCAGATCATCTATGGATAGGTCATATAGCACAACAGTATGTCCTGAAGACCATCACAGATCAATTTGCTGCTCTCCAAAAAAAATTCCAGGTGAGTGTGTAGGTGAGTGAGAGTGATCACTTGCCTCTGCTGGCGAACACTGCATTGAGTTTAAAAAAAGTTAAAGTTTATTTAATGACACCGTCATCAGAGGAAATCCACTATATTTTTTCTAATGCAGCAAGGAATCCTTTATATGGACTTTTCGTACAGACAGGAATTAAGCACATACTACAACCTTTAAATTGACCAGTTATGGTTTGGAACGAGAAAAACCCTAATCAGTTGAATGGATCCATTGTGATGGTTCGATCCTGTGGACCCCACCCCCCCCCCCCCCCCAAAAAAAACCCCCACAAATCTCCCCCATCATTGTGCAAATTTTAAAGTTAAAAGTATCAAGTAAGTGAAATACACAGAAAATATGTATAATTATCTGGTGGTTATAGTTTCGTAGGGGATATATTTGCTAAGATATTGGTCCCTAGGGGGCAATTTTCCCTAGGAAATATACCACCCATATTGTAATGCAAATGTTGTTAAAAGTAGTTAATTCTGGCATGATTGTAATGTGGGGATATATCATTGAGGGTTGAAGGGTATCCTAGGAAATATACCCCTCATATTGTAATGAAAATGTGAAACAAGTTAAATAGGTAATTCTACAACATGATTGTAGTGTGGATGTCCTTGGGGGGGAGGGGGGGGGTATATTTCCTAGGATACCCCCCAACCCTCTATCATCATGCAAATACTAAACAATGTCGAGCAAGTGGAAATGTATAAAATATGTATTATGTATAATATTATATATGTTATATCTCCTAGGGGGTATATTTCTTTAGATATTGGCCCCTGGGGGAGGGAAATGTTTCCTAGAACATATACCCCCCATATTGTAATGCTATTGTGAAACAATTACAGGCAAGTGAAGTATATATAAGAAGGGTTTCTACCAGAGGCTAAAACAGGTAAAATGCCATGGCACCATATACCCACATTGTTTGCAGATTTAATTTAATTTAGTTGATCTTTTGCCAAAATTAATGACTTTTATTAATGACTGTATGATTAATGTTGGCTTTAAATGATTATAAAACTATGCTTTCATATGTGCAGTAGGTTGACCCTTTCTGGAAGAAATACAGTCAGACCTCGTTACAGCGACATTTACACCATCCGACCACAAATTGTCGGGAACAAACGTACATCAGAGTTATTCTGTTCATTGCACCAGAATTCACATCTTGTGACACTAACAGAGCAAATTAGGAACAAACTTGCATCTGATGGCATTACATAATCACAGATACCGAAGCACATTGACAGTACACACACAGCCACTTAGAATCCTTGATCTCGTAGTGAGCCGACATGCTGTCAGAGCTACCGATGTCTGCTAAATCTGTAGACATGTATTGCTTTTGCAAATAAGCCTGATGGTGAATGCACCTCGTTTAATATATTTAAGGATTGTCTGTTATTTCTTTTACGTTCATCAGGGTATGAAAAAAACCCCATCATCAGCAAACTATGTGAATCGGCGAAGCTGTTTGAAGATATTCTGATAGCCTAAATAGAGGGTGGAAAAACATAAACGTAACATCTTATATTCCTTTTAAATTAGCAACCTGTTGTCTTATTTTTGTATGTATGTTGTATTTCAGTGTCTAATGTGAGTTGGTAAATTTTCATGATGGGGGTATGTTTCCTAGGATATATACCTCCCTGGGGAGGGGGGAGATTTTCAGTAGGGAAAATTTCCTGTGACACTGGGACCCATTACGGAGTTTATTACAGTATACTTGGTTTGATCCATCTGTCCTTGGAATAGTCGCAGTTTGCGCAGACAGACACATACACAACATGTTGTTGTGGGGATGTCACTAAATGATTATATCTTCAACGCACCTTTATTTTAGTTTGTCTTATTTTGTAACGTGTCTCTGTCACTGAGCACGCTATACATCAAAGGTGCACAGTTCTGTGAGTATTTTCTTCTTCTTTCTTTCTTTAACTTTTATTCATGCTTATATTCAATTAAGGATCAAGCAGGCTGTCATGGGCACTCCCCTCTGCTGTTTGGGCTGTCTGTCCAGGACAGTGGGTTAGCCGTCAGTTGGATACTGGTTAGTGAGAGAGAAGAGGATGTAGTGGTCTTACACCTACCCACTGAGCCGTTAAAACTTGCTCTGGGTGGGAGCCGGTACCAGGCTGCGAACCCAGTACCTACCAGCCTGTAGTCCGATGGCTTAACCATGATACCACTGAGTGTATTTTATTATTGATAATATGTTCCAATGATCGATTATATAACAGAAGATTGATAGGTCAGGCTCTACCAATGTGATGGTTGTTCGTAAAAATTCATGATCAGTTGTATAGAAAAATTATGAACAAATTTTTCCTCCAGTTTACATGATGGAATTCATTGGTGTTTGTTTTCATGTGAACCGATTTCTATAAATCTGGTATTTTCCATCTACTTTCACTTTATGAGTAATAAATGTATTTATCATACACAAAAACTGCGATTTAATAACAAATGCTGAGTATGGTTGTACTCCTTAAGGGTGTAGCCTACCAAATCAAATCCCATAGACGACAATAGTAACATGTGGCTAAAACTCTTACCTGCAGTGTATCAATCGACATAAACACCCCTCACCCTTGAAGTGAATCAGAAAAAATTGGGAGTCAAGCTGCTCATTTCTAAGATAACGGGTGGCATCTATGACTACCCTAGTTCCATACAAAATTCCAGTACTTATTTGTACAGGTACCCCATACATGTTTCAAGCACAAGCCTACTTGACACAGTGGTACTAGTTGAAATAAAATTGCATACATTTTTTGCCCAGATAAAACTATTTTGTTTTACAACCAACACACATTTATCACCAATCATTGGACTCTATCAATAGTTTGGTGCACCTCCAACTTGACTCAGCTGGAAGCTATTTGGTTTAGTACTACCTTAAGCAAATAATGTTTCGATATCAGGGTATAATCTACCATACATTTTTGGGCCTTTCACTGGCCCCATTCCTCCAATGAATATTCCCAATCCAATACCAAACATTTTCCCAATTACGACCCAACTAGTTTCCCAAAGTTGCTCGGTCATGTCACTTGGAATTGATAATCCGGGAATCCCCCTCCATAGCAATCTGAGTAAGCTGTTGTTTTGTAATTTGGTGTCGATTCCACAATGCCCAGCGATGGTGCATCAATCCTTTGTTCTTATGCACAACTGGCTACTTAAAGGAAGGAAATGGTTTATTCCACAATGCCCAGCGTTGGTGCATCAATCCTTTGTTCTTATGCACAACTGGCTACTGAAAGGAAGGAAATGGTTTATTCCACAGTGCCCAGCGATGGTGCATCAATCCTTTGTTCTTATGCACAACTGGCTACTTAAAGGAAGGAAATGGTTTATTCCACAATGCCCAGCGTTGGTGCATCAATCCTTTGTTCTTATGCACAACTGGCTACTGAAAGGAAGGAAATGGTTTATTCCACAATGCCCAGCGATGGTGCATCAATCCTTTGTTCTTATGCACAACTGGCTACTTAAAGGAAGGAAATGGTTTATTCCACAATGCCCAGCGTTGGTGCATCAATCCTTTGTTCTTATGCACAACTGGCTACTGAAAGGAAGGAAATGGTTTATTCCACAGTGCCCAGCGATGGTGCATCAATCCTTTGTTCTTATGCACAACTGGCTAGTGAAAGGAAGGAAATGGTTTATTCCACAGTGCCCAGCGATGATGCATCAATCCTTTGTTCTTATGCACAACTGGCTACTTAAAGGAAGGAAATGGTTTATTCCACAATGCCCAGCGTTGGTGCATCAATCCTTTGTTCTTATGCACAACTGGCTACTGAAAGGAAGGAAATGGTTTATTCCACAGTGCCCAGCGATGGTGCATCAATCCTTTGTTCTTATGCACAACTGGCTAGTGAAAGGAAGGAAATGGTTTATTCCACAGTGCCCAGCGATGGTGCATCAATCCTTTGTTCTTATGCACAACTGGCTACTTAAAGGAAGGAAATGGTTTATTCCACAATGCCCAGCGTTGGTGCATCAATCCTTTGTTCTTATGCACAACTGGCTACTGAAAGGAAGGAAATGGTTTATTCCACAGTGCCCAGCGATGGTGCATCAATCCTTTGTTCTTATGCACAACTGGCTAGTGAAAGGAAGGAAATGGTTTATTCCACAGTGCCCAGCGATGGTGCATCAATCCTTTGTTCTTATGCACAACTGGCTACTTAAAGGAAGGAAATGGTTTATTCCACAGTGCCCAGCGATGGTGCATCAATCCTTTGTTCTTATGCACAACTGGCTAGTAAAAGGAAGGAAATGGTTTATTCCACAGTGCCCAGCGATGATGCATCAATCCTTTGTTCTTATGCACAACTGGCTACTTAAAGGAAGGAAATGGTTTATTCCACAATGCCCAGCGTTGGTGCATCAATCCTTTGTTCTTATGCACAACTGGCTACTGAAAGGAAGGAAATGGTTTATTCCACAGTGCCCAGCGATGGTGCATCAATCCTTTGTTCTTATGCACAACTGGCTAGTGAAAGGAAGGAAATGGTTTATTCCACAGTGCCCAGCGATGGTGCATCAATCCTTTGTTCTTATGCACAACTGGCTACTTAAAGGAAGGAAATGGTTTATTTAACAATGCCCAGCGATGGTGCATCAATCCTTTGTTCTTATGCACAACTGGCTACTTAAAGGAAGGAAATGGTTTATTTAACAATGCATTCAACACATTTTATTTACGGTTATATGGCGTCAGACATATGATTAAGGCCATATATTGAGAGAGGAAACCCACTGTCGCCATTTCATTGGATACTCTTTTCAATTAGCATCAAGGGATCTTTTATATGCACCATCCCACAGACAAGATATATTACATTCCACGGCCTTTGTTACACTAGTTGTGGTGCACTGGCTGGAACGACAAATAGCCCAATGGGCTCACCGATGGGTATCAATCCCAGATCAACTGCACATCAAGTGATCGCTGTACAACTGAATTGATGTACCACTGAATCGAACTAAATTGATGAGTCACTTGAAATTTTAAGATGTCAGCTATTTTACAAGATGGCCACCACGTTTTACTACAACGTTCCATTTTTAATATTTAAATTGATAGAATTGTCTGATTTTAATCATTTTCAAATTTGTAAGTATTTTTACTAATATCCTGAAGTGAATTCTGCTATTTTAAGCACAAACATACCTCCCTTTTCTCATAAAACAGACTGTGACACCAAAAGGTGTACTTGTAAGAAGCATGGCATGGAATGTTCTTTTGGCTGTGAAGAGTGTAAAGGTGTCGCCTGCACAAATGCATCAAGATTTTCTGATGACCATGCTGACCATGTCAATAATGACATGTAACTCAGTATGGTATATTCAATGTGTGATTGATATTGTATCTGTGGATATCATACTGAACAATAATGACATGTAACTCAGTATGGTATATTCAATGTGTGATTGATATTGTATCTGTGGATATCATACTGAACAATCATGACATGTATAACTCAGTATGGTATATTCAATGTGTGATTGATATTGTATCTGTGGATATCATACTGAACAATAATGACATGTAACTCAGTATGGTATATTCAATGTGTGATTGATATTGTATCTGTGGATATCATACTGAACAATAATGACATGTAACTCAGTATGGTATATTCAATGTGTGATTGATATTGTATCTGTGGATATCATACTGAACAATCATGACATGTATAACTCAGTATGGTATATTCAATGTGTGATTGATATTGTATCTGTGGATATCATACTGAACAATAATGACATGTAACTCAGTATGGTATATTCAATGTGTGACCATGCTGACCATGTCAATAATGACATGTAACTCAGTATGGTATATTCAATGTGTGATTGATATTGTATCTGTAGATATCAATAATGACATGTAACTCAGTATGGTATATTCAATGTGTGATTGATATTGTATCTGTGGATATCATACTGAACAATCATGACATGTAACTCAGTATGGTATATTCAATGTGTGATTGATATTGTATCTGTGGATATCATACTGAACAATAATGACATGTAACTCAGTATGGTATATTCAATGTGTGATTGATAATGTGTGATTGATATTGTATCTGTGGATATCATACTGAACAATCATGACATGTAACTCAGTATGGTATATTCAATGTGTGATTGATATTGTATCTGTGGATATCATACTGAACAATCATGACATGTATAACTCAGTATGGTATATTCAATGTGTGATTGATATTGTATCTGTGGATATCATACTGAACAATAATGACATGTAACTCAGTATGGTATATTCAATGTGTGACCATGCTGACCATGTCAATAATGACATGTAACTCAGTATGGTATATTCAATGTGTGATTGATATTGTATCTGTAGATATCAATAATGACATGTAACTCAGTATGGTATATTCAATGTGTGATTGATATTGTATCTGTGGATATCATACTGAACAATCATGACATGTAACTCAGTATGGTATATTCAATGTGTGATTGATATTGTATCTGTGGATATCATACTGAACAATAATGACATGTAACTCAGTATGGTATATTCAATGTGTGATTGATAATGTGTGATTGATATTGTATCTGTGGATATCATACTGAACAATCATGACATGTAACTCAGTATGGTATATTCAATGTGTGATTGATATTGTATCTGTGGATATCATACTGAACAATAATGACATGTAACTCAGTATGGTATATTCAATGTGTGATTGATATTGTATCTGTGGATATCATACTGAACAATCATGACATGTATAACTCAGTATGGTATATTCAATGTGTGATTGATATTGTATCTGTGGATATCATACTGAACAATAATGACATGTAACTCAGTATGATATATTCAATGTGTGATTGATATTGCATCTGTGGATATCATACTGAACAATCATGATTATTAACATATTTGAGGCTTTTGGTACACGAAATATGTTTTCACAGGAATTAGTAATTCTAAGAATCGGATATCAATATCTTGACTGTCAAATGTTCATGTACAACATATTTGATGCATTAACTCATGCAATCATTGCATTCTGACATGTTGTGGATAGATGGTACACTTACAACTTTTTCAAAATGCCCTTTCGACTGCCACAATGACCGTATGTTTGACATCCAATATTCAATAATCAGTGTGCTCTAGTAGTGTCATTAAACAAAACAAACTCGTTTATGTATATATATTTTAATGTTTTGTGTAGTACTAATACAGGTATATGTTTTCTTCCTTCGTTTCAGATCATTGTAGAATACCTTCAAAGTGCCATTGTTAAAAGTTAAAATAGCCTAAATATATATTTTCATCTTTATATTTGTTTATTTCTTCGTTTCAGGATCAAATAATATTGTTCTATACATTGCGAAAATATGTCTAAAGCAACAGTTGTTAAAATATTTGAAATATATACATGTATATATAGGGTGACCCCCAAAAACAACGTTACTGAATATCAAATTGTCAAAAAAAGTATGACACTGTAACTTTGATATTTCATAGCCATTGTACATCATAGTCATTGTACATATTATGTTGCATTTTTTAACTTAAATTTTTTAATCTGTTGCTATTTTAACAATATTTGACCTATGGGCCTAAACGTTTCACTGAAAGTAGCAAATAGCCACATAGTAATGGGTGTGTAATACCAAAGTTACAGTCCCATTTATGATTACTTTTTTAAAATTCCATATTCAGTAGGGTTATTGTTTTTTTGGGGGAGGGAGCAACCCGGTGTATTTTAATGTTATACCTACATATAAGTATGTGTTTTGTTTGTTTCAGGATCCAGTGATCTTGTTCCATACATTGTGATAATAACCATTTCTATTGTGATAATTTCGCTGTTTGTGGCCGTCGTGTACTTGGTGCAACACCAGAGCTGCAAGATGATGTCGCAGAGGCATCTGGGTCGATCCCGGCACACGCAGTCACACAACTCGGAGGTTTGTTCTTCTTTATCTGTATCTGTTTCTTTCTCTGTGTGTTCTCCCTCCCTTCCTCCCTCCCCCTCATATATATATATGGTAAAATAGTGAATTTTTTTACTGTATTTGATAAGGAATACAAACCCATATTATCCTCCTCCTCTCCCTCCCCCAACACCACTCAGAGGTTTGGTCTTGTTTTCTCCTTGCAATTTGTTAGCTTTGGTCGTGGGATCGAACCCCCTTGGTGGACTCATTCTTCGATTGTTGTTGTTTTTCTCCCAACCCAGCCAGTGCTCTATGACCGGTACATTAAGGGCAGTGGTATGTGCTGTCCTGTGTGGTATGGTGCATATAAAACATCCCGTTCTGCTGATGGAAAATGTAACAGGTTTCCTCCGCAGACTGTCGTCAATGTAGAGAACTTGCCTGAGGTGCTTGCATCATAGGATCAAACCACCTCAGTAGACCCATTCTCTTATTGGGCTTTTTTTTACCCATACGAACCAGTTTCCCATGGCTGGTATTTCAAAGGCTGTGGTATGTGCTGTCCTATTTGTTGGAAAATGTATATAAAGAAATCCCATGCTGCTTATAGAAAATGTAGCAGGTGTCATCTGAAGACTACATATGTACATATTAGAATGATCAAGTGTTCAACATCCAATAGCCAATGATTAATAAACCAGTGTGCTCTAGTGGTGTCGTTAAATAATACAAACGTTAACTTTGACTTGACGATCCAACTTGTTGAGATTGTGCCGAGTTTCGTACTCTGTATACTTGAGATGTTTCTGACAAACAGAATCTTCCTAAGCACTACAATTTTACAGTAAATACATCTGTTTTAAGAAGAGCTGTGTCTATATGTTCATTGATTTTCTAATCCTTGTTTGTAGTTACTCAAATGACATTTTATTTTTTTGAATATTTTTTTATTTTTATGTATCAAATTATTGGGAAGTAAAATCCAGTTTAATTTTGATCTCACAGTTTGCATTTCATTCCATATTGTAGATAGTGACTACAACAAGGCTCAAACTTAACGACGGCATTGACGACAATAGTCGTCGTTGGGATACAAATTGCCATAGGCTGGGAACATCATTGATGGCACAAGAGTGCCGTCGGTAAAGCTCCCCAATAATGGCAAAATGTTTTCATCTGATGTACATTAGTTGCCAGTATATACCATTAGTCCATTTCACCAACTGCAGTTTTGTTTTTAAATTGCCGTCAGTGGTCCATTTCACCAACTGCAATTTTGTTTTTAAATTGCCGTCAGTGGTCCATTTCACCAACTGCAGTTTTGTTTTTAAATTGCCGTCAGTGGTCCATTTCACCAACTGCAGTTTTGTTTTTAAATTGCCGTGGGGGACAAATTCTTAAGTTCAAACCCTGCTACAAACCATCACTAAAAGATCATTTCATTCCATATTGTAGATAGTGACGACAAGATCAAAGGTCATTTCATTCCATATTGTAGATAGCGACGACAAGGTCAAAGGTCATTTCATTCCATATTGTAGATGGTGACTACAAACTGTCACTAAAAGATCATTTCATTCCATATTGTAGATAGCGACGACAAGGTCAAAGGTCATTTCATTCCGTATTGTAGATGGTGACTACAAACCATCACTAAAAGATCATTTCATTCCATATTGTAGATAGCGATGACACGGTCAAAGTTAATTTCATTCTGTATTGTAGATAGCGACGACAAGGTCAAAGGTCATTTCATTCTGTATTGTAGATAGCAACGACAAGGTCAAAGGTCATTTCATTCCGTATTGTAGATAGCGACGACAAGGTCAAAGGTCATTTCATTCCGTATTGTAGATGGTGACTACAAACTGTCACTAAAAGATCATTTCATTCCATATTGTAGATAGCGATGATGCGGTCAAAGGTCATTTCATTCCGTATTGTAGATGGTGACTACAAATCACTAAAAGATCATTTCATTCCATATTGTAGATAGCGACGACAAGGTCAAAGGTCATTTCATTCCGTATTGTAGATGGTGACTACAAACCATCACTAAAAGATCATTTCATTCCATATTGTAGATAGCGACACGGTCAAAGGTCATTTCATTTCGTATTGTAGATAGCGACGACAAGGTCAAAGGTCATTTCATTCCGTATTGTAGATAGCGACGACAAGGTCAAAGGTCATTTCATTCCGTATTGTAGATAGCGACGACAAGGTCAAAGGTCATTTCATTCCGTATTGTAGATGGTGACTACAAACCATCACTAAAAGATCATTTCATTCCATATTGTAGATAGCGACACGGTCAAAGGTCATTTCATTCCGTATTGTAGATAGCGACGACAAGGTCAAAGGTCATTTCATTCTGTATTGTAGATGGTAACTACAAACTGTCACTAAAAGATCATTTCATTCCATATTGTAGATAGCGACGACAAGGTCAAAGGTCATTTCATTCCGTATTGTAGATGGTGACTACAAACCATCACTAAGAAATCATTTCATTCCATATTGTAGATAGCGATGACAAGGTCAAAGGTCATTTCATTCCGTATTGTAGATGGTGACTACAAACCATCACTAAAAGATCATTTCATTCCATATTGTAGATAGCGACGACAAGGTCAAAGGTCATTTCATTCCGTATTGTAGATAGCGACTACAAACTGTCACTAAAAGGTCATTTCATTCTGTATTGTAGATAGTGACTACGAACCGTCACTAAAAGGTCATTTTAGCTCTAATGGGCCAAGGTCTAATAAATAACCAATTTTTTCTGTTCCGTAAGAAACATTCGCAACCATTCTAAGAACCTATATATGGTTCAGTTGACAGCTGTTACTCGGATACCATTGAAATGTAAAAAAAGACAAAGAAGATAACTCGAACTTGTGTTTTTGTCTGTTACCCATCAGTTTATAGACCTGTATTAAGTACATGTATATATTTTCACAAAATATCATGTATGTCACGTTTGAAACAATCGGGAATGCTATAAAAGCTAGAGAGTCCAATATCATTTTGAAGGGCTAAAATAATGGGCAACTACGACTGTCCGCAATAGGCAAGGTTCCAGCAAGATAAAAAGTTTGGCCAACTAAGTCAAACAATCAAATAGCTCCAATTCAATCTCAATGAACTGTTACACATTAGAATTACCTCACGAAATTGTGCAAACTATTTTATTTTGGATATAATCGTACGGAACAGTTGCAAATTCTATAGCACCAAAAACCACCTCCGCCTGTTCCCTTGCACATGCCACCATGGGCGACCCCTTCTCCCTCCCCCACCCTGAAACTCGCAAAAATTGACAACTGCATCCATGACAGGCGTGCACTACACAGCTTGCTCTGAACATGCACGTAAAACCTTCTGACGTGATATCATTTTTGCAAATCTCGAACTCCCTGCCTTTCCTAATTCATCTACTTTTATGAATTTAATGGCTTACTATAATTAATACTTTTAACAGATCTTTTAATGCCTTAAATTTACTTTAAAACCTTTTTATTTACTTTCAGACATTTGTTCCAAGTCCTACGCAAAACAATTCGGAGCAACAAGTGTCGTTGCTGATCGACAACAACACAAGCTGTGTTCACGCCGCGGAGCCGTGGTATCCGCCCCAGGTGCGTCGGTCGAAGGACGGGGAGGAGGGCTACATGGAGAGTCAGAAGGAGATGGCCAAGATACAGCAGCAGGCGGAGAGCGGCGGCGGTGACGCATGCGTCCGCCCTCCCCCCAACAAGACAGTGCACGACGCGCATGGCGACGGGCCCCCCCCACCTTACAAAGACTCGGCCCGCTCGCTCGACTCGCTCGGGGTGGGCGTGGCCCCCTCAGTGAGGCTGCGCGACTATTCCAGCGGCCACCCGGTCCGCTGTCACAGTGTCTCTAGTCACAGGGACGGCTACTACCCGTACTGTTCTAATAACGACACCTCTTGGACTTCGTCGTCGTCGGCGTCGCGAACCTCCCCGCCCACCGGTCACTTCGGCTCTGTGCCCACGTCGGGGGGGATCGGGGGGATGGGGGAACGAATTGACTTGGGCCCGCCCCCGGACTACCAAGAGGCTTTCAGTGTTAGTGTGTGCAGTTTTACGTCGGAGAAAGAAAACGTATGATGACGCACATTTTAATTTTTTTTTTTTGCGGCCTGTTTTTCGCTGCAGAGAGTTCTATTATTGTTATCTTTTTTCGTGTTTTTTTTTTTACAAAAGAAAACAAATTAATAAATTTGTGCGATAAAAAAAAGAGAAAGAAAAAGAAGCCGACAGCAACGCATGATACTAAAATAAGACACCCGTTTATAGTTGCTCGCTGTGGTTCGTGTGTGGGGACGGTTAGTGATACGTTCATAAGCTGTGCTGTGCAAGACAGCCTCACAGAAAGGAAAAGGGAAATGTGGAAGAGGTAATGATGAGGTACGGTATGCTGTGTGTACTAGACGTTATGCAGAACAGGCTGGGCTCGTCGCAAGTTGAATAACTCTGTGGTTACGCAGAGAGGACAGCATTGTGTGCTAGACGTAACGGGCTTGTCGCAAGTTTAATAACTCGGTAATTACGCAGAGAGTAGTCCTGAGGGACGTAGAAAGTGTGGTCACTTAATGTGCCCCGTGGACTGCAGAGGACAGCAGCTGCTTAAACGTAGGACTTGAAGCAATCTGAGAGCACAGGGATAATGGCTGTTAGTAGAGAGACCAACTATTTGTGCTGTTATGTCACAAATCAAACGGGGGCAACGTATTGTGGAGGTCATACATGTATGTGTTCACAGGAAACACGGGCAAGTTCTCACTGTTGTCAGGTGGATGGTGATCAATGTTAAACATGTCGCTAAACCTGTAGCCATTTCACAAGAGGTTTGAAAGAGTCGAGAAGAAGACTTTGTTTAAGATGTAACAAAGCAAATTGGTAAAAAATGCCACAAAGCAGTCTGGTAAAAAGAAATGCCACAAAGCAGTCTGGTAAAAAGAAGAAATGCCACAAAGCAGTCTGGTAAAAAAAGAAAAACAACATGTCACAAAGGGTGGGAAAATGCCACAAAGCAGTCTGATGTTGAGAGAGACATATACAGGTTGCACTGGGTATCCGATGGTAGCAGAACTTTAAAACCTGGGAATCTGTTAAGAAAAATGGTCTTTGTTACAAGGAATCTGTTGAGATGTGATTTTTACGAATCTGAAGACAAATGAAGTGAAATTTCATCATTTCTGAACAACGATACCATTTTAAGAATCTTATACTTTTCAATCTTAATGGATTATACTTTGTTTGGGGTGACTCAATGAACAAAATCATTTTCTGTTTTTTGTGCTCCACTTCCTGACTTATTCTTGTGAAGATTTGAACAGAACTATGATGATCGGACGGTTACGCGCTCCTTCCCAGATTGTACGTTTTTCTTGTCATTGCAGTCAGAAGAAATTATTTTTCAAGATGGCTGCCTCTCTTTGTGCAGAAAGTTCCTGTTGTGGGGATGCTCTTGTTGTCTGCATTAGCCAATATAAACTGATGTACGCCCACTGTGGAAGCTGTTGCTATGGATGTGTGAAGCCCGTCGTTAAAACAGAAGTGCTGCCATTTTCTTTCTGCTTGGGATATGGGTGTTGTTGTTTCGTAGGATTTATTCCAGTGTGGTGGACCCAGGAAGATGCCCTGTGCACCTCTAGGGAGTGAATGGATGCTGCTTGTGTGTGTATGTGTGGTTGGGTTTTTTTTGTAGATTTTTTTTTTTTTTTTTTTTTTTTTTGGTCAATCATGTACGCATAATTATTTGTTGAGTAATTTATTTAGCGTCACTGAAACCAGTAATTGTTTGTTTGTCTGATGCATGCATGGCTGCAGAGGGATGGTCAGTGGGATATTGTTCGATTAACCCATTCGCTGCCGAGAGGGCTGAGGAGGTCTTGCAGGAATTTCTCTAAAATGTTCACACGTTTCATTCCCCCCACCCTCTCCCCTCCCATACCCACCCTCTCCCCTCCCATACCCACCCTCCATCTTGATGATTGTGTATACATACATGTCATGTATTTGTTTTGTATTTAAGGTTGGGGGAAAAAAAGCTTTGAAATCCATTCCACAGTATCGGTCTTGCTTTAAAACAAATTACAGCTTTTGGTCAGGTTTTTTAAGTGGTTTAACAAAAACAACAAAAACCAACAGAAGAGAAGAAAGACTGGAGTTTATCTTGATTTTCTCTATATCGTATTGCTCGACTCGTTCCAGCCAGTACACGACGACTAGTATACCAAAGGCCTTGGCATGTGCTGTCCTGCGTGGGGTGGTGCATAATATATATATAAAAAGATCCCCTACTACTAACGAACAAATGGAGTATTTTCTCTCCAAGATTGTCAGAATTACCAAATGTTTGATATCCAATAGCCAATGATTAGAGAAATGGCCCAATGGGCACACCAATGGGGATTGATCCCAGACTGACCGCACATCAGGCGAGCATTTTATACGACTGGGTTACACCACACCATTTCATGTAATAGTGTTTCCTAAAGCTAGGACTCCATACATTATATGCATGCTGGCTTTCTGCCAAAAAACATTTTAAGTGTATATAATAAAACAAAACAAACGGCAAATGCACCTACATGTACAAGGTGGTTATGGGTTTGAAATGCACCTACATGTATAAGGTGGTTATGGGTTTGAAATGCACCTACATGTATAAGGTGGTTATGGGTTTGAAATGCACCTACATGTATAAGGTGGTTATGGGTTTGAAATGCACCTACATGTATAAGGTGGTTATGGTTTTGAAATGCACCTACATGTATAAGGTGGTTATGGGTTTGAAATGTTTTCATATTGAACATTACAAGTTAAAGTTTATTGTTTAAAACCAGAAATACATGGATCACTTCGAGGTACCTAAAATGTATTTAATAATGTTGGCCTCTTCTTTAATCATATCTTTGAAAACCAGTCGAATGAATCTAAGAGACCAGCCAAGATATTTTCAAAGCTATCTTAGCACTACAATATCGTAAACCTGTCATAGGCTATGACATCACAATGGCAGATGTCATAGCCTCGGATGGTTTTAGATATCATAGCACTTGAAGATAGATTTGAAAATATGGCCCCTGGTATGGACTGATAACAAACTTGAAAGAGAGAAATTATCAAGTACATCAGTGCCGATAGGGCACTACCATTGATGGGGCACTGCCATTGATGGGGCACTGCCTTCGACAGGGCACTGCCAATGATGGAGCACTACCAATAACTTCTCCTCTTTTACCGACTCCTGTCGGATGTTCTCAACCGTTTAGCTTAGTCGGTAGTGCGCTTGCCTTCAGTTGTAGGATCATACTTTCTTGGTGGACACACTCTCTGATTGTTCCTCCCCTCTCCCCAAGTGTATATAGAAGAGCCCTGATAGAAGAGACTGATGGGGGAAATGTGAGTTTTCCCTTCGGAGACTACTTGTCAGAATGACCAAATGTAACTTGGTATCTGTAACTGTAACAAACGGCGTAGCTAAAGAATGCAACAAACGGCATAGCTAAAGAATGTAACAAAGTGTATAGCTAAAGAATGCGACAAACGGCGTAGCTAAAGAATGTAACAAACGGCATAGCTAAAGAATGCAACAAACGGCATAGCTAAAGAATGCAACAAATGGTATAGCTAAAGAATGCGACAAACGGCGTAGCTAAAGAATAACAAACGGCATAGCTAAAGAATGCAACAAACGGCATAGCTAAAGAATGCAACAAATGGTATAGCTAAAGAATGCAACAAACGGAATGTAACAAATGATATAGCTAAAGAATGCAACAAACGGTATAGCTAAAGAATGCAACAAACGGTATAGTTATGGTATAGCTAAAGAATGCAACAAACGGTATAGTTATGGTATAGCTAAAGAATGCAACAAACGGTATAGCTAAAGAATGCAACAAACTGTATAGCTAAAGAATGCAACAAACGGCATAGCTAAAGTATAGCTAAAGAATGCAACAAACTGTATAGCTAAAGAATGTAACAAACTGTATAGCTAAAGAATGCAACAAACCGTATAGCTGAAGAATGCAACAAACGGTATAGCTAAAGAATGCAAAAAAAATGGTATAGCTAAAGAATGCAAAAAACGGTATAGCTAAAGAATGCAACAAACTGTATAGCTAAAGAATGCAACAAAAGTCGTGTAAAATCTTACCAAGACTGTCTGATAAGGTATACTGTGGAATGTGATGTGTAGCTTTTTTCTTTCTTTCTTTCTCTCAGAACATGTTTGACATTTTGTCCAGATCTCTGATTTCATATATACCATGAACTATTTACACTGAGAAAATGACATGCAAGGAAAAGCGATTGTTACTGCCACCACCATCCTTTTTTCTTTTCTTTTTTACCGTTCCGTTGGTCAGTGGATTTTTTTTTACCAGAACTTGCGGATCGTCAGCTGTGACAGTGCCCTGGTGATAGTGATTCTGAATGCTAAACTTAGAAATGGCTCTCTACGGTGACGCAGACACAACAATCTTAACTTATGTGATTTTTTTTGTTGGTTTTGTGCGTGTGTTAATTGTTTTGCGCTGTGCATGAACATGCGTGTTTGTATGTACATCTGTGCGCGTGTGTGTGTGTGTGCATACAAATGTATGTGTGTCTGTGTGTGTGATTAGTGTCTAAGCATGAATGGAAACGGTTTCTATATATATATATATATATATATATACAGAGGCAAATAGGTTGAAGATGTCATCACACAGCAGACAATTTTAATTAGTTGCTCGAAGACACCGGAAATAAAACTTGAGACAAAACAAGGTGCCAGTGATTTCAGTACTGTTGATGTCTTACGCCATCGTGTGCTGAAAACCTGCGTGGTGTGTTCGTGTGGCCACTATACTCGCCCATCGCGAGAGACCGAGAGAATGAGAGAGATATTCTTACAGAAATTTGTGCTAGCTTGTTACAGATGTTCTTGTTATGTACGTACTCCAGACATTGATGAATGTGTATATGTAAAACTGTGCTATTTATATTTTGTGTGCCTCGCCTGGCTATGGCCATACAAATGGCGATAAAAAACAAACAAAAAACTCCCAAGAAATGTGTGAGGCGATATTTTGGAGAAAAAAACAACTACAAAAGAAGACAACAACTGAGCGAGTTTTTAACACATTATTATAATTATATGTGGGCCTGGCCCTAAAGCTACAAGCCTTTTCAATGCACATTTGTTACAAATGCTTTTATGCCATCAAATGGCCTCCGATTTCTCTTCATCTTCTTCTGTGATGAAAAAGAGTTTTGTTTTTTTGTTTTCTTTTGACAAATTTCCCCCAGATTCTCATGTGTTAATCATGTCGTGCATCTTACATTTCATGTGACCATTTCAATTTAATTTTTTTTTTAATTTCCATTTTCATTTTTTTAATTTATTTTTTATTTTTTGCTGGATGGATGGTGAAAGTTTTTTTTATAGTTAATAGCAATATATACATGAACACAGGTTGCCAGGGACAACATACATGAACACAGGTTGCCAGCGACAACATACATGAACACAGGTTGCCAGCGACAACATACATGAACACAGGTTGCCAGCGACAACATACATGAACACAGGTTGCCAGCGACAACATACATGAACACAGGTTGCCAGCGACAACATACATGAACACAGGTTGCCAGCGACAACATACATGAACACAGGTTGCCAGGGACAACATACATGAATGCAGGTTGCCAGCAACAACATACATGAACACAGGTATCCAGCGACACCACCTTAATGTAATACTTATACAGTACTTGTATAGTACTTCTAACTAAAACTAGTTTTTTGTTTTAAATACAGATAATTATTTATTTTTTCCACATCTAGTCATGTGATGTTTTTTTGGGGGGTTTTCAGTAAATTAAAAAATTTGTTCAGCACACCCAACCTAAAATGCAAAGTATCTCGAGGTGATTGTGATTTTTCAGTAGTGTTAATTTCTAAAGGCGGGGTGGGATCGAACTCAGTGGGTAGAACCGTATAATTGATTGTCCTCAGTGAACTCACCCCCCCCCCCCCCATCCTCATCAGTGCCCCACAACCAGTATGTACTATGTACAACAAAAGTTGTGGTATGTACTGTCCTGTTTACAAGCACATGCATATAAAAGATTGCTTGCTTCTTTAGTAGTAGGAGTAGCCTATGTGGTGACAGCAGTTTTTGTCTTTTCTCCACCCTCCCTCTCTCACAACCTCTCGCTCTTACTCCCTCACATACACTCCCTCTCTCACAACCTCTGTTACTCCCTCTCTCTCACAACCTCTGTTACTCCCTTACATACACTCCCTCTCTCTCACAACCTCTGTTAATCCCTTACATACACTCCCTCTCTCTCACAACCTCTGTTACTCTCTCACATACACTCCCTCTCTCTCACAACCTCTGTTACTCCCTCACATACACAACCTCTGTGACTCCCTCACATACACAACCTCTGTGACTCCCTCACATACACTCCCTCTCTCACAACCTGTTACTCCCTTACATACACTCCCTCTCTCACAACCTCTGTTACTCCCTCACATACACTCCCTCTCTCTCACAACCTGTTGCTCCCTTACATACACTCCCTCTCTCACAACCTGTTACTCCCTTACATACTCTCCCTCTCTCTCACAACCTGTTACTCCCTTACATACACTCCCTCTCTCACAACCTCTGTTACTCCCTCACATACTCCCTCTCTCTCACAACCTGTTACTCCCTTACATACTCCCTCTCTCTCACAACCTCTGTTACTCCCTCACATACACTCCCTCTCTCACAACCTCTGTTACTCCCTCTCTCTCACAACCTGTTACTCCCTTACATACACTCCCTCTCTCTCACAACCTCTGTTACTCCCTCACATACACTCCCTCTCTCACAACCTCTGTTACTCCCTCACATACACTCCCTCTCTCACAACCTGTTACTCCCTTACATACACTCCCTCTCTCAAAACCTGTTACTCCCTTACATACACTCCCTCTCTCACAACCTGTTACTCCCTTACATACACTCCCTCTCTCTCACAACCTGTTACTTCCTTACATACACTCCCTCTCTCACAACCTCTGTTACTCCCTCACATACACTCCCTCTCTCACAACCTGTTACTCCCTTACATACACTCCCTCTCTCAAAACCTGTTACTCCCTTACATACACTCCCTCTCTCACAACCTGTTACTCCCTTACATACACTCCCTCTCTCTCACAACCTCTGTTACTCCCTCATACTCTCTCTCTCAAACTCTCGCTTACTCCCTCTCTCACAACCTCTCGCACCCTCCATCTCTCACCTCTTTTTCTTACTCCCTCACAACCTCTTACACTCTAAAACACTCTCCCTCCAACACCATTTCTCTGTTTCTCTCTCACAACCTCTCCCTTTCTCTCCTAATTACTCCCTCTCCAAAGAGTCAAAATAAATATTTGTTACATTCAACGACACCCAAATCCACATTGGCTATTGAGTGGCATTTGTTAGACAGCAGATAGCCTTAGTTTAAAATGTGCTGAGGTGTCTTTAAATATATTCCTTTCCTTTTTAAAATTAAAACATGTTATAAAACTTCTTTTGCATACCAAACAGTCAGTCGTATATGAAGACACTGCCATGATCTTTTATACCATACATATATTAGTATCTTTATTATCTTCTTTTTTTATCTAGTACATGTACATTGATTTGTAATGTGGAATGCATAATTTATACGAATGCATATCTGTGGACTTAACATCCATCCAGCAAATGTTCATTAATCATTATCCATGTTACGGTGACATGATGGAAATGCCATTCAACATCTACAAAACACAAATTCAGCAAAGTTTCAGGTTGTGCTTCCAAATTTTTTTTTTAACCCATTCATTACTACATGTAGCTTTCTTATGTGGACTTTAACAAAAAAGAAAGGTTTAAAACATTTTTGTTTTTTCAAATGTTCAACTAGTCCAGAGTGGTGTTGCGGTCTACATGCAGGGATTGAATGGGTTAAAAATAAAATGTATCTAGCGGTTTGAAAGTGTGATGGAGGAAATACAGATTCAAAAGGAATGTTACTATGAATGATGTTTTCTTTTTTAAAATACTTAACCTGATCTATCAGTTAGTATGGTCACTTGTTCAGTGCTACAGGCTTTTTTCTTCTTTCTTTTTTGTTATACGGATAATTTATACTGTGGAAAAGAACACTTGATATTTCAGACGAAATAGAATTCACTATTAGCATTATAATGTCAGTATAAAATACAAAGATGTAATATTTATGACATTGAATGTCAGTAATGTGACATTGAATGTCAGTAGCAGTTATCTTGTGCTATAGATGAGAGGGGCGTGATGTAATGGTGCAGCAGTCACTTGATGCATGGTCGGTTTGGGATTGATCCCAGTCAGTAGACCCCCATTGGGCTATTTCTCATTCCAGCCCGTGCACCGCAACTGGTATGTGCTATCCTGTCTGTGGGATGGTGCATATAAAAGATCCCTTGCTACTAATGAAAAAATGTGGTGGGTTTCCTCTCTAAGACTATATGTAAAAATTACCAAATGTTTGACATCCAATAGCCTATGATTAATATATATATATATATATATATATATATATAATATATATATATTAAGCACTCTAATGTTGTCGTTGAACAAAAAAACCTTCAAGTTAACCGTGACAGAGAGTTTTTGATGAAGTCTATTCCCTGTTGGTGTCAGTGTGTTCTCAAATAGTTTTCCATCAGTATTTAATGTTGTCCCATGTGAAGGATTAAATCTTATTTGGGGGTAAATCAATGAATAGTGTTGGACTGTGGTTGCTGCAGACCTCTTCACACTTATCTTCCAATACCTAGGTAGGACTGTATTTTCAAATGGTTCACTGTTGAAAATAACCAATGAATGAAAAGTTTATATGGTTCTCACTGCTGTTAAAATTTTAAATTGTGGAACACAACCTGAAACGAAGGGATTTGATTTGCCCTGATAATAATGCTTCTATGTTTTTACTCTCGGCGGATATTTTTAATATACACCACTGACCTAATAGGAGAGAAAAAAGAAGAAGATATCCAGGCAAGATAAAGAATTTACTCTATATTTAAAACTTCTGTTATGGGGCAATTGAAAATGAAATGGCAGTTTGAATAATAATATAAATTCAGGATTGAAAAAAATCCCAGGAATATTTTTTAATTTTAATTTTGTCAGTATAAAATAATTGTACATCTTTTTTTCAGTATGATTATTTGTGCATAAAAAGAGTGCAATTAGTTAAATAACAATGGATATGCCAGACTTTGACACCATGATTTTATAGACTGCTTCACTGAAATGTGACGTGTTAACCAAAGTTTTCCGATATTTTTCTTCTTTTATTTTTCGATACAATAATTTATTTCCCCCTTGTTTTCTTCTTTTAAACACATACAGACTAACATAATCAGTATGGTTGGATTTCAAGGTGGGGAATTTCCTTGCATAATAATATATGGTGTCCTTAGTCCAGACTTTAAAATATCAATCGGTTTCTTTTAAAAAACTGCACAGAAATGTTAAGAACTTGAAGCATTATTATCGAGTGATGACAACCCATGTCTGAAATAAACCTACCCACCCTTACTTATGACATTCTTTCAGTAAAAATAATAGAAAACAGTTTCATAAAAAAACTACATTCTGGTACAAGTGTTTCTGCGTTCCTCCTTGTTAAATGACCACCATAGTCTTACAAAGGATATATATATATATGTATATATCCTTGTTAAATGACCACCATAGTCTTACAAAGGATATATATATATATATATATCCTTGTTAAATGACCACCATAGTCTTACAAAGGATATATATATATATGTATATATCCTTGTTAAATTACCACCATAATTTTACAAAGGATATATATACTTTGTAAGATTATGGTGGTCATATAACAAGGAGGAATGCAGCAACACTTGTACCAGAATACACACACACAGTGAAATCCCTCTACAGCTGACATACTCGATATAAATTAAAATGTCCGGTTTTTAGAGGTGTCCGGTTTAGACAGGTTAAGTTCTGCACTGATTTTTAAAAAGGGACCGTTAAAACATCCTGTTTACAGAGGGTCCACTGTAAATATGTATACATACATGACAGATTATATATATATATAAATATCAAATTATATATAAATATCAAATTTGTTTCTTAGAAACAAAACAAATGTGTTACTTGTTTGACACCCAACAGCCGATGATTAATAAATCAGTGTTGTTAAACAAAACAATCTTTATCCTCGACATGTTATTTATACTGAAAGAATGTCATCCTCGACATGTTATTTATACTGAAAGAATGTCATCTGGACTACAGTATCTCACACAAACTGCTTTTTGTTTCGTTTTGTTAGTTGTTTTCTTGCGTTGTGCGAGGTTTCCTCTTCACAATGAGTTTAGCCTAGTGGTTGGTGCAAGCTGTGTGTACCCGAGGCGGTAGTCGGCGGGACACACTGTAACAGTGCTACTATACGGTAACCGGGACACCCACCGCACCGGTCTCCCAACAACTGATGGTTCACAATGCCAATGCTCCAGTCTATATGTCGTGAGCTGTTGGCAGCCAGTAAAAGATTCCAAAAACTACCCGTGTCTTGTGATTTTTTTCTTATTATACCTTTTTAATTATTGGTGTTCAGTTTTTAGTGTATCTTGGTGTTTGAAAAATGTTGTGTGGGTGGATTTGTTAGGTTGTGACAGGAGAAATTATGATCTTGTGGGTTTTTTTTATTAGACCTTTTAAAATAATTTGTGTACTGGTTAAAAAACCCAAGAAAAGTTATACCGGGGCGAGTAGTTTTGCATATCTTGGTTTTAAAAATGTTACATGTTGTGTGGATGGGTTGGGTTGTCATAGGGGAATTATAGCTTAATTTGAACAAGCTTCCATTTCAGATCATGTTTATATCTCGAGTGAAATCATTTTCAATTATTATAGCTATAGCCATGATTTGAAATGGTAGCGAGTTTAATTTCCTATTTATTACCCATAATCGATCTTAATTTATATCAGTCAACTGGTTGGGTTGGTGTTCTTGTAACATTGTAGTGTGCCAGTCGATGATATCGGAGTTACGTCCAGATCACTTTGATATGTACCAAGATATTTTTAACCATTAGGGTAATAAATTAAGATCTTTCACTACCTCAAAACTGTTCTTGAGGTGTTTCTTCAATAAAAAAAAAGCTTCCAGTAACTCCCTCCCCACATTTAATACCAATACTTAATACCGACTCCCCACGCTGACAAATCTGCTGAGAGATAAAGCGTTCTCCTAATGCCTGGTTGGTCTAGGATCGACTAGATTGATTACCTTTGGTGCACCCATTGGGCTATTTCTCGTTCAAACACTGTCGTATGTGCTATCCTGTCTGGGATGGTGCATGTAAAAGAATCATTGCTGCTAATCGAAAAGAGGAGCCCATTGCGTGGCAACAAGGAGTTCCTCCTCTAATAATCTGTGGTCCTTAACAACATAACTGTAATTAAAATGTGTCAAGTGTGCACCACGACTGGTATATCAAAGGCCGTGGTGTGTACTACCCTGTCCATGAGATGGGGCATATAAAAGATCCCTTGCTACTAATGGAAAAATGTAGCAGGTTTCCTCTGTCTATATGTCAAAATTACCAAAGGTTTGACATCAGTAACCAATGTGCTCTGGTGGTGTTGTTAAACAAAACAAACTAAAAGAAAAATGGATATCAAATTAGGCCCAATGTTTTTATAGAAATATTTTGGAATAATCTCTATTGATTCCCTTTTGATGAACAGACTCTTTTTTTTACTTTTAAAATTATTTTAAAAATATTACGATTCAGCATTTTCTTTTCTTAGCATAACTACAACGTGGAAATGTATAAATAAAAAAAAGAGACGAGTTTCAAAGTGAAATGAATCCATTTTATCTGGTACTTGTGTAAATGTCAATCTGATTTGTCTATGAAGATCAAAGGAACGTTTTGCATACACTGATATCTGATACGGGCTGTATACAAGATGAAAGAGAATTCAAAATACAGCAATGACGATTCCAGTACACCATTAAAGAAAAATCTTTTTTGGCGTCTTAGCATATTAAATATTTCATGACATTATTTTCTACAAGCTGTTTAAACTAGATTGAAATAGTTGAGTTCAATGTCTGGACCCTAATTCACAAAGGCTCTGCTAGACAACAAAGCATCCTCTTTTTCAAGTCTTTTAGCATTGCACTGCGAGATCGCAAAGTTGCGAGAGTTTAGTGAATTAGGCCCTGGTGAATAGCAAATAGCAGAAATATAATGTTTTATTTAACAACGCACTCAACACATTTTATTTACGGTTATATGGCATCGGACATATGATTAGCATCAAGGGATCTTTTATATGCACCATCCCATAGACAGGATAGCACATACCACAGCCTTTGATGTACCTGTAGTGGTGCACTGGCTGGAGCGAGAAATAGCCCAATGGGCCCACTGACGGGGATCGATCCCAGACTGACTGTGCATCAAGCGAGTGCTTTACCACTGGTCTACGTCTCGCCCCAAATATCAATGGATCAAACTCCCTTGGTGGACCCATTGCCCTCTTCCCTCCTCCTCCTCCTCCCTTTTGTACCATCCCAGTGAATACGCCCTCTGGCGAACCAGTGGTTATGTAATACTTAACATGTCACGTCAGGAATTAGTCTTAGAACTGAAGAAACAAAACGTACCTGATTTTTGCACATGCATCGCAAGGTTCTGTAATAATATCCATCCCAGTAAGCCAGCAATAAGTATATATTATTTTTCAATACAAAATAAACCACCATTGTCAGTGTCGAAATAACTTATTATGTTTTGCCCATAAATTAACCCACTTACTGAAATAATAATAGGAGTGTTTTCTTAGTTAATTGGTCTTTTCTTTCTGTGGCCTGTACCTGTGGTTCCTGATTGGCAGGTGTATATTTAGACTGTCCCGTCAGTGTGTCTCGACACGCTAAAAATGCGTGCCTCTTTTCTTAAGATCACAGGGTATTGTGTGATAACTGCGCGGACACTCCTAAAATTGTAATGGACATTATCAGCCGTCCTGCTTTATTACTGTAAATAATTATGTAAAACCCTTAAGTAGACTTTCCCCATCTAAAATTACAAAACTGACAAATTATGTAGTCTCAAAGAAAAGAAAATTATCACTTGGGTATCGTTAGTGGTCGTTCTTGCTCCAATGTACTCTACCAATAGGTCTAATAATAATTATGCATTTTATCTTTGGATTTTTTAAGAGAGAAAAACTCCTATAAATATAAATACTATAATTCTGTTGATGCAAATTGAAATATATTTAGTTAAATAGTTTATTACACTATCAAGTCATTTATGTTGTTAAAAACTAAACAAAATGGCTGCCCCCAGTTAGCAGGAATAATCACGTTTTTCATTTGCTAAGTGTCCGTATGTGTTGGTGGTCCGGGTATGCATCTTTCCAACACATACGGCTCTTGTTTGAGTTTACTCTCCCTTTAAAGTGTTTGTATGTGTTGGTGGTCCGGGTATGCATCTTTCCAACACATACGGCTCTTGTTTGAGTTGACTGTCCCTTTAAAGTGTTTGTATGTGTTGGTGGTCCGGTGGTCCGGGTATGCATCTTTCCAACACATACGGCTCTTGTTTGAGTTTACTCTCCCTTTAAAGTGTTTGTATGTGTTGGTGGTCCGGTGGTCCGGGTATGCATCTTTCCAACACATACGGCTCTTGTTTGAGTTTACTCTCCCTTTAAAGTGTTTGTATGTGTTGGTGGTCCGGTGGTCCGGGTATGCATCTTTCCAACACATACGGCTCTTGTTTGAGTCGACTGTCCCTTTAAAGTGTTTGTATGTGTTGGTGGTCCGGTGGTCCGGGTATGCATCTTTCCAACACATACGGCTCTTGTTTGAGTCGACTGTCCCTTTAAAGTGTTTGTATGTGTTGGTGGTCCGGTGGTCCGGGTATGCATCTTTCCAACACATACGGCTCTTGTTTGAGTCGACTGTCCCTTTAAAGTGTTTGTATGTGTTGGTGGTCCGGTGGTCCGGGTATGCATCTTTCCAACACATACGGCTCTTGTTTGAGTTTACTCTCCCTTTAAAGTGTTTGTATGTGTTGGTGGTCCGGTGGTCCGGGTATGCATCTTTCCAACACATACGGCTCTTGTTTGAGTCGACTGTCCCTTTAAAGTGTTTGTATGTGTTGGTGGTCCGGTGGTCCGGGTATGCATCTTTCCAACACATACGGCTCTTGTTTGAGTTTACTCTCCCTTTAAAGTGTTTGTATGTGTTGGTGGTCCGGTGGTCCGGGTATGCATCTTTCCAACACATACGGCTCTTGTTTGAGTCGACTGTCCCTTTAAAGTGTTTGTATGTGTTGGTGGTCCGGTGGTCCGGGTATGCATCTTTCCAACACATACGGCTCTTGTTTGAGTTTACTCTCCCTTTAAAGTGTTTGTATGTGTTGGTGGTCCGGTGGTCCGGGTATGCATCTTTCCAACACATACGGCTCTTGTTTGAGTTTACTCTCCCTTTAAAGTGTTTGTATGTGTTGGTGGTCCGGTGGTCCGGGTATGCATCTTTCCAACACATACGGCTCTTGTTTGAGTTGACCGTCCCTTTAAACATATGTCTGATGCCGTATAACTGTAAATAAAATGTGTCGAGTGCATCGTTAAATAAAACATTTCCTTCTTTCCAAGATGCGATGGGTCAATGCACTGTTTTTCACCCATTCCAACCAGTGCCCGATGACAGGTACACCAAAGAACGAAATGTTTTATGTTTTGACTTGTCTGGGCGAAAGTACATTTAAAAGATCAATAGCTGCTTTATCGGTGCGAGTAGCCAATGTGATGAAGGTTTCCTCAATGTCTCGCTATCACCAGCATGTCTGAATAACGTTATAACAAACAAATGGTCAAAGTATAAAATGTGCTGAGATGTTATTAAACACACATTCCTTTCTTTACTTTCATTCATTAAACAGGGATATGAGAGTTATAAATAAAAGATGAAACGACCATTAAATAGCTCGCCACACAGTAACGGATTTTAGCATATCAGATCAAATTCAGTTTACTTTGTCACGGTTCAGAATTAAAAGGGAGCAAAATGCAATTGCCACATATATAATACATATATATACTACTCAAAAGAATTTAAGGGTCAGACGATATTTTCGACATTATTTTCTGAATGTCAATTATATTAGCTAGACCATAATATCACGCATGGTATTGTTCCATTTTGACGAAAGTGGGTCTAAGCAACCCATAAATGAATTAAAATCCACTGTCATTGACACTGTCGACTAGTTCTAATGGCGAAAACATGCTTACATTTGCACGTAAATTAGGGCGAAAGCGAAAGGTCTGCTAAGTGCCCATAACTTGCTTTTTCACAAAGCGCTTCATTTGCATGCTTTGCATGTGTATTCCATGTTCCCAATGCTGAATTTCCGTATAATTGGAGCTTGCGTTCGTGTACGGTGCACACTCCAAATTCGACAATGGTACGACGTCAACTGACTATCGAAGATCGAGGAAGGGCTATTGCTTGGCTTCAGGATGGCAATACGAAAAAAAATGTTGCTCTGAGACTTGGTGTCAGTCAGAGTGTCGCTGGCCGACTGTGGCAACGGTACCAAGCAACGAATTCTTTCGAAATCGTCCACATTCGGGAAGACCCCGAAGCACTACAAATAGAGAGGACCGCTACATCACCAATATGGCTCTACGTCAACGCACAACCACTGCACGCCGATTACGTGACAATCTGCGGACTGCGACTGGAACTCGAATGTCTGATCAAACCATACGCAATCGTCTGAGAGCCAATAATCTACGCTGCCATCGCCAGGCTGTTCGACCACCACTCCTACCACGTCACAGAACGGCCAGACGTCACTGGTGCACACTTCATCTGCGGTGGCAACGTGTTCAGTAGGGTCGAGTGATGTTCACTGATGAGTCCAGGTTTAGTCTCCAGTTCAACGACGGTCGGGTTCGTGTCTACAGACGTCCTGGGGAGCGCTTCGCTGACGTTAACGTTAGACAACGTCACCGGTTCGGTGGTGGCAGTGTCATGGTGAGGGGCGGCATCTCTATCCACCACAGGACCCCCCTCTATGTGGTGGATGGCAATCTGAATGGAATCCGCTATCTGAATGAGATTATCCGGCCGTTGGTTCTCCCAGGCCTTCAGCAGATTGGCGGTGGGGAAGTTCTGCAGGATGACAATGCCAGACCCCACCGCGCCAGGGTGGTAACGGACTTTCTCAGACAACAAGGTATCGCCAGGATGGTTTGGCCAGCATATTCGCCTGACTTGGCCCCAATAGGGAACGCCTGGGACTAATTAGGCAGAAGAGTTCGGGATAACCATGCCCCTCCGGCCAACCTTCATGATCTGGGTCAACTTCTTATGACAGAGTGGCAGGTCATTCCCCAAGAGTTCTTCAGACGTCTGATCAACAGCATGAGGCAACGATGTGTCGAGTGTATTCGCGCCAGGGGTGGATTCACACACTATTAAACGAATGTTCTAATGTGTAAAATCCATGTTTGACAACCTTCAACTTTGACAGCATGTCATGTGACTTTCTTGTATACAGTGACGTTTATTTGTGGTTTTTTGTAAATATGGAACAATAAATTAAATTTTTGGTGTAGTTTACATCATCAATCTACTACACTCTGAAACTTATTTGGTTATAAATTTTTGACCCTTAAATTCTTTTGAGTAGTATATATATACTTTCTGATAACCAGATGAGAAGCTGCGTTTTGCTTTCCAAGTATTACACGACAATACAATTTGCTGCAATTATATCTATACAGGCCTGATGATCGTTTTCAAATCCACTTTATTCAAAGAAAGAAAGAAACGTTTTATTTAATGATGCACTCGACACATTGTAAACACACTGCTGCCACTCAAGGGCTACTCTGCAATTAGCAGCAAGGGATCTTTTATATTCACCATCCCACAGACAGGATAGTACATACCATGGCCTTTATTACACCAGTTGTAGATCACTGGCTGGAATGAGAAATAGTCCAATGGATGCAATGATAAGGATCAATCCTAGACAAACCGTGCATGAGGTAAATCTTTGGCATTTTTCTCCATATTCGGTATTTATAAAAGAATAACGAAGAACAATACACGGCCATCCTGAAGCTGACTACATGTGTAATGGATGTACATGAAAATGCTGTTGCATGTACACGCACAGAATGAGCAACTCTATGAAGAATAACTAGCTAATGACATAGGATATTTGTTTTATCCTGTGACCGTAACCATGGCAAATTCCACGAGGCTTGCTAAGCAGAATAAAGCCAATATTCTAAGTCATTAACACTAGTTAATATGTTTATCTTACAATTCATAAAAAATTGAGGGGAAATACTACACCGGGTAATGATTGTATTACATAATGTAAACCATTTCTATTTATTAAAACTCCATCCTGTAAGACATACATGGTTAGGAGTCATACACAAAGTACATACAAAATCCGATTTTCTAACACCCCACCCCACCCCCCAACTGATGAGCTTACATCTTACTTTTACCCTGGAAAGTTCTATACAATTAGCATTAGGCAAGGAATCTCCTCCTACCCCATACTCTGCCTGAAACCCCCCCCCTCCCCCTCAAGATTTACAAATCTTATGGATGGCCTCTTAATGGGAATGTTGATGCAGGTTGCATAGTACCAAAGAAGAGAGTACCGTGTCAAAGTTCGATGTGCACCGTCAAATATTTACGGAGTAAAAGCAGCTGTGGGTGTGATTGGTAGTAATATGTGACATTGATTATTTGTGCAAATACTACTATCCATTGACAATAAATAAATACACTTTTATTTGTTATACAGTTGTTATGCAGTATATACCAGAGGTTGAAACTAATGCGGGGTACCCCCAAAAATGGAACTGCAATTTTCAGCAAAAATGACGGTTGCTATTAAAAACATAAATTAAATCTCTTAAATGATACGTGACCCCCCATTTTCTTGCAGCTAGATTAGATGTGAGGTGCCACACTTTCTATTGCTGTACTTCCTGGGTGTGTTGAAACGCTGCTTATATCAGTTTTATTAGTAAACGTTAACATTATCGGCAATAGGAATTGATTTGGTCTAATGGAACCTGCATGACTAAACAC
Organism: Gigantopelta aegis; assembly: GCF_016097555.1. NCBI lineage: Eukaryota > Metazoa > Mollusca > Gastropoda > Neomphalida > Peltospiridae > Gigantopelta > Gigantopelta aegis. The sequence goes on along the minus strand of NC_054712.1, from coordinate 2,684,689 downwards.
TTCAAGGGGGATAACCCAGTAGTACACATCTTTCAAGGGCTATAACCCAGTAGTACAAAGCTTTAAAGTGAGATAACCCAGTAGTGCACAGCTTTAAAGGGAGATAACCCAGTAGTGCACAGCTTTCAAGACCAGTAACTCGATAGTGTTCAACTTTCAAGGGAGACGACAACTCTGTAGTATTCAGCCTTCAAGGGAAATAACCCAGTAGAACATGACGGGTGTTTTCATCATGTTCCGAATTTCTTCTGTTTCAGAGCTGGCGGAAGTTGTTCTGCGATGGCGAGCGGCGTCCTTTCTACCACAACCAGCCAGTCATCGCTTAAAGGCTCGATACACATTATGTACTGCAAAAGAAAACAAAACACTGTATGCATACATTGTTATATAGATAATGAATATATCAAACTTCACATACGTTGTTATGTAGATAATGAATATATCAAACTTCACATACATTGTTATGTAGATAATGAATATATCAAACTTCACATACATTGTTATGTAGATAATGAATATATCAAACTTCACATATGTTATGTAGATAATGAATATATCGAACTTCACATACATTGTTATGTAGATAATGAATATATCGAACTTCACATACATTGTTATGTAGGTAATGAATATATTGAACTTCACATACATTCTTATGTAGATAATGAATATATCAAACTTCACATACGTTGTTTTTGCATAGCAGTTGAGTGGTATGTTCTTGCACAAAATGAATGAGTGCAATAAATTGGAAGCAAAAACAACGTATGCTAATTTCTGTATTTATTACATACCTTCTTTACTTTTTACACATTTTAAAAATTAATGTCATAACTACACTTTTTAAAATCTATTAATCAATCCTTTCATGGATTTTCTTAATGTTAAGAATCATACTCTGTGGCAATCTTGTGTAATGTTTCAAATACGATGATATGATTTGTAAACTGGATAATAATGTCAGTAATAAAAAGGTGCCAACTCCAGTAAAAATAAAAAGTGAATTCCCCTTTTACAAGTTCCGGTCCAGATCGCACATATGTGTGATACAAGACAAATTTAGCACACTGTTCGAACATTTCTTTATCACTATAGTAATATTGAATAGGTATGTAATACATGTACATCTATTAAACAAACCTTGTACTACTAACTTATAAACCTGGGCTCTACTAAATGCTCACAACTTTATGATCCCGCAGTGCAATGCAAAAAAAGACTTACAAGGACGATGTGATGTTGCTGAAGAGAGATTTGTGAAGTGGGACCCTATAGTTTGTAAGGCATCAGATTTTTGTTAAATTCCAATTTCCCAGAGAGCACGCTGGTGGTGGGTCAGTGGCACCATCAGTGGCTTCACTGTTGGTCCTCCATCATTTGAGTGAGCAGCCCAAGCTGGCTTACTGGTGTCATCTCTATGATTGGTGCATCAAAGGCTGTGGTATGTGCTGTCCTGATAGTGGGAAAGTACATCCCTTGCTGCTAATGACTAAAACAATGTAGCGGGTTTGCTCAGAAGACTACATGTATGTATCAGAATTACTAAATGTTTGACATCCAATAGCCAATGATTAATAAATCAATGTGTTCAGTTGGTAGAGTGTTCGCTTGAGATGCATGCATTGTAGGTTCGAACCTCCTCGGTGGACTCATTCTCCGATTAGGTTTTCTCCCATACCATTCAGTGACCCACGAGTGGAATGTTGAAGTCCATGATATGTGCTGCCATGACAATTATCTCATTTAAAAAACCCAATCCAGATAGGAATAACAGGGTGGATTGGGGAGGAGGCCCATGCCAGCAGTTTTTTTCTTTCTTGTTTTTTTGGGGGGTGGGGTGGGGGTGGGGGAATACAGATGAATAAAACACTTTTTGAAATAAAAACTGTACTGCTGGTCCATGTGCCACTTACCCAAGTGTTTATTGGTAAAGAATGGATGGATAGATGCAGGGATTCTAGAATTTTATAAAAATCCACTAGCCATGGGATCGGTGATTTGAGAAATGTACTAGCCAGGATTAAACATTCACTAGCCCTACTTTAAATAAATACAATTTTACTAATAGTAATGAGGGAGATAGAGCTTAAAAATCCTTAGATTGGGGGTGGAAAGAAGGGGAAGGATATTCATATTTACAAAATATGTAAATGCAGCATTTGGCAAGGTTTTTTTCCACTAGCCGTCGGGCTAGTTATAGTAGTTATTTACTAGCCCAACACTGAATATCACTAGCCATGGGAGTGGGGCTACCATAATCTAGACGCCCTGATAGATGGATAGATAGATGGATGAATGAATGGATGGATTATGTATGAATGAATGGATGTATGAATGGATAGATTGATGGATGGATGGATGGATGGATGGATGGATGAATAAATGAACAAATAACAAGTATATGACACCCTTTGGAAAATAAAAGCTAAAATGAAATTAAAAAGCTAAAATGAAATTAAAGAGCTAAAATCTTCATACCATAATTAAATAAAGGTTGAAGTTTGTTTTATTTAATAATGACACCACTAGAGAATATTGATTAGATGTCAAACAATTAGTAATTTTTTTAAAGAAGAAACCCTCTACATTTTTCCATTAGTAACAAGGAGTCTTTTATATGTACCTACATTCCTGCAGACAGGACAGCACATACCACAGCCTCTGATATACTGGTACCAGACAGGGTGCACTTGTTGGGACAGGACAAAAATAAATAAAGTTGTTATTTTTTTTTTACATCAATTCAGATTAACTTATGTTTACTTTGTGAAAATATTTTATACAAAATAAGCCAAAATCTGATAAAATTTGTGAATGAATGAGAATGAATGAATGAACTTTTAATGCACAGTGCACATAAAATAATATTACCCATCAGGTGCCAAACATGAGGGGGAAAAAAACAAAAGGAAAAAAAAAGAGAAAAAGTAATAATGTTGAGTCATAAATGCACCTACATGTAGCTCACCGACCTTACAATGAACCTGCGGGATCATGTCGGGTCGCCACAATTAAACGGTCTAAATACCAAAACATGTCCACCGTCAGACAGAATCATGGTCTGGAACTTTCACTGCGATAACACCGAAATGTCACGGACTTCCCAAGAAAACTCAGTCATTAGGATACTGCCCTATTATGCAACCCTATCCCACAATACACGAATGTCTTGCATGTCGAAAGCACTTAGGTGCCACTAATGTATTGTGTGCAGTCATAACTATGCAGTGCAAAGCTATTATTGCCAATTACCGCTGTGAGCCATGCGACCTTTGACCTCGCCCTGTATGGTTATCGGGTACAAGCACTTCACAGCTAGAAAAATTGTTTTCAATCAGTGAAATGTCAAAATGTTCCCTGTGATTGAAGACTATTAGCAGCCCATGCAGGGTCATGCAGAAATGATCAAACACACACACAGAGTGAGACCAGCCTATAATGGAAAGGAATGTTTTCTCTTTAATGACAGGCCAGCATAATTCTTATTTTTGTATACATGTAGCTTAAAAATAATTGAGGATGGAGTGACGGTGTTTGTTTGTTTAATGACACTACTAGAGCTCACTGATTAATTAATCATTGGCAATTTGATGTCAAACATTAGGTAACTGTGACATATAGTCCTAGAGAGGAAACCCACATAGCAAGGTATCTTTTATATGCACCAAACCACAGAGAAGACAGCACATACCATGGCCGTTGATATAGCAGTTGTGGGGAATTGGTTGGGATGGGAAAATACAATGAATTGACTCAAGCAAATGCTGACTGCACTTGTAAGCATCTTGAATTAATTTCCGTTATGCTTAAACTGGCCATGTGTGACAATTGACTGTTGATTGTAACAACTTTTGAAAGTTAACAGTCCACAGGTATTCACATCTCTAGTAGATAAAACATGTTCTTAATACTTAATTAGGTGTGAGACCCTCAACATCCTAAAATGTTTTTAATCCACTACCACCACCACCCCCCCTATTTTGGCTTGATTTGAGAACAGATAGTTGTATATGCATTAAACTGATACTCAAGATAATAGTGTCTTTAAACAATGCTAAGAGAAAAGCCTGATCTTTAGCTATGTTGCGGTATCAAACACTAAAAAACATAAGTTTAAGTTGTAGGACGATTAGAAATACTGTTATTGATCAATTGTGATGTTGTGCAGTTTTCTGACATTTAAATTTTTAGTAGAAAACTGCAGTAATGTGCACGCTATCTAAGTACTGTTATTTCTTAACCTTTTGGTTTAATTAATAGCATGTAATTATTGTCATGTGTTTACTTAATTACCAACAAAAACGTTTTTCTAAACAGTCTATGGTACATCTTTTTACATGTAACGTCATGAAATATGTGCCCCTTTTATGGCCTTGCTAAATTCACAAACAGTTTATGCTTGCTAACATACCCTGATCTACAGTACGGTAAGGTCACAGACCCAGAAACATGGACATAAGTTTGGTTAATCTACACACTTGTAACACATTTGGATACAGTTATAACAGAGCAAACCAAGAAATATTATGAGTGCTCATTCCCATAACCATTACTTTTCAGAGATAAACTATGAAAAATGTATTTCGTGGTATTAGAAACACCAGGATTACCAGAAACACTTTGGACATACGGAAATGGACAATCTATACAATAAAGCCTAAGTCACGTCTGATTTCAGTTATTAAAGATAGATCTATTAGTGACAATATGCTGTAGTTTAAAAACAAGGGTATGTCACCACCTGGGGAATAGATGTTACCCAGGGCGTCTAGATTATGGTAACCCCACTCCCATGGCTAGTGATATTCAGTGTTGGGCTAGTAAATAAGTACCATTGCCATGCCAGACAGGGCTTCTAGATTATGGTAACCCCACTCCCATGGCTAGTGATATTCAATGTTGGGCTAGTAAATAACTACCATTGCCATGCCAGACAGGGCGTCTAGATTATGGTAACCCCACTCCCATGGCTAGTGATATTCAGTGTTGGGCTAGTAAATAACTACCACTGCCATGCCAGACAGGGCGTCTAGATTATGGTAGTCCCACTCCCATGGCTAGTGATATTCAATGTTGGGCTAGTAAATAACTACCATTGCCATGCCAGACAGGGCGTCTAGATTATGGTAACCCCACTCCCATGGCTAGTGATATTCAGTGTTGGGCTAGTAAATAACTACTATTGCCATGCCAGACAGGGCGTCTAGATTATGGTAACCCCACTCCCATGGCTAGTGATATTCAGTGTTGGGCTAGTAAATAACTACTATTGCCATGCCAGACAGGGCTTCTAGATTATGGTAACCCCACTCCCATGGCTAGTGATATTCAATGTTGGGCTAGTAAATAACTACTATTGCCATGCCTGATGACTAGTGAAAAAAAGTTGTCAAATGCTGCATGTAAGTCTATTTTGTAAATATGAATATGCTGCTCCAACCCTGACCCTAATATCTCTTTAGGTAACATATCTGATTATTACTATTAGTAAAACTGTATTAGGTAAAGTAGGGCTAGTAAATTTTTTTTAAATCACTGATCCCATGGCTAGTGGATTTTGTAAAAATTCTAGAAGGCCTCTGTTACCATGAAATACACTGACAAGACAGGGAAAGAAAAGAACACTTGTTTAACATCACCTCAGAATAGTTTTGAACTGTGGCCATTTGGTGTTTAATATACAGTTACGTATCAGCACACCTGTAATTATTTCAACACGTGGTCGATAACAGAAACCTACCGTCGCCATAAAGGCTAATCCGATAGATAAAGCAGCATAAGATCTTTCATATGTTAAAAAAAAAAAAGGTTACGGTTTGTTTTGTTTAATGACACCACTAGAGCACATTGATTTATTAATCATCGGCTATTGGATGTCAAACATTTGGTAATTCTGACATATAGTCTAAGTTAGAAAGGAAACCCACTATATTTTTCTATTAGTAGCAAGAGATCTTTTATATGCCCCATTCCCCAGAATACAGAATAGTACATACCACAGTCTTTAACGGTGCACTGGCTGGAACGAGAAAATACCCCAATGGGCCCAGACAGGGCAATGCATACCACAGCCTTTCATGTACAAATTAGCACTGGTTGGGATGGGAAAAAAAGACTAGTCCACAGAGAGTGGTCAATGGACCACACCTAAAACGAACACTCTACCCATGCATCTAATGAAGGATGGATGTAATGGATGTTTTATTTAAATATGGTTACATGTATACGACATCGGACATATAGTTAAGGACCACACAGACAGTGAGAGAGGAAACCCGCTACCAACTCGGTGCTTCAGCCTATTTCTTCAAATTTCATGTTTTATTTCAAGCAATGAACGTAGAAAATTCTGCAAAATTATGAATTCTGCACCTGTTCTACATAAAAATTTGTTTTCCAGAGACCATTAACTATTGTGTACGCTGATGCAAATTCTGCTACTGAATGTCAAATAGTTCATACTTAAGGGGTGGGATTCAGCTCAATCGGTTGAGTGATCACTTGAGGTGCTTGCATCACAGGATCGAACCACCTCAGTGGATGCATTCAGCTGATAGGATTTTTTTTTTGTGGTCAAAGGCCGTGGTATGAGCTGTCCTGTCTGTGGGGAAGTGCATATAAAAGATCCCATGCTGCATTAGGAAAAATGTATTGGGTTTCCTCTGATGACTACGAGTCAGAATGACCAAACGTTTAACATCCAATAGCCGATGATTAATTAATTAATCAATGTGCTCTAGTGGTGTCGTTAAACAAAACAAACTTTTTGGAGGATACTTCAGACAGTCTTAGAGAAATTCATTAGCAACACTGGATTAGATGGACAAAAAGTTAAAGTTGTTTGGTTTAATAACAACATTAAAGAACACCGATGAACTAATCACTGGCTATTGGCTATTAAACCTTGGATAATACTGACTTGTTGTCTTCAGATAAAACCTCGTCCTTTATTAGGATACTTTATTAATGAGCCTATATCCAAAAAAAGGTTCACGCACATTAAAACTTTATATGCACTTTCCGACAGACAGGATAGCACATACCACCATCCTTTGATATACCAGTCGTGGTGCACTGGTTGGGATGGAGAAAAAACCCATTCATATGTCCATGAGGGGATTCGACCTTACAACCCAAGCAGCTCATACAACTGTGGTAGATAACGTCTCTAGATGGAACAATGACACTGGACACCCCCCCCCCCCCCCCCCCCCCCACCCCAAAACCCATCCCCTTAAAAAAAACTATTGAGAAAACTCTGAACAGTTCTTCAAAAGTAGGGCTTTCTATAACCTTTTCTTCAAAAGAATAAGGAACAGTTATCCAGTTTTCTGGTAACAATAAAATAACAGATTGCAGGACGAGTTGTTTCATTGATGGAAGTAAATGCAAAAATTTAACACTGAGCTAAACGTTAAAGTATTTTATAAGAAGTACTTAAAAAACAAACTGGAAATTGAAAAATGTATTCCACTTTAAAAATTGTGAATATGAATCTTTTAAAACATTGGATAAAATGGAATAATTTATTTCACCGACAACTCTACTTTTACTCTTAAGTACACTATGGTGTTTTTTCTATACTCTGGCTTAGAATTAGATATTATTTACATCAGATTTCTACTATTATGTTATTAAATGGGTTTTTTCATATTGGCCTTGTTGTAGGTCCAAGATGAGTTGTAACAGCCCTCCAGCCGCAATATAGCCACTGGAGGGCCGTTATCACTCCCTTCGGACCTATAACTAGGCCACTGTGAAAAAAGAAACATGTTTTATTTAACGACGCACTCAACACATTTTATTTAGTTATATGGTGTCAGACAGATATTGAGAAAGGAAACCCGCTGTCACCATTTCATGGGCTACTCTTTCCGATTGGCAGCATGGGATCTTTTATATGCACCATCCCACAGCCCTTGATATACCAGTCACGGTGCACTGGCTGGAACAAGAAATAGCTCAATGGACCCACCGACGGGGATCGATCCCACACCGACCGTGCATCGAGCGAACGCTGTACAACTGGGCTACGTCCCGTTCCCTCAGTGTGAAAAAAGCCATTTAATGACATTTTTATTAATCAACTTCTACTGGAATGGTGACAATCTCATTCTTACTTTTTAAGAATTATGAAGTAGGTTTAGGGCATTTGTAGTAATATTTTACACAAAGATAGCATCAATATTTTGTTTCAAACCAAATAAATAATTATGTCTTTGTATGTGCAAAACACTATTTTATCCTGACCCAACGTCGACGTCAGTCACTTTTTGCACCATTGTTTTGGCTTTGTACACAATAAATATAACATATTTTATTGTAATATCACTTGAAAATCATATTTCGGAAATAGTACAATCACCTTGTACATTGCCAAATTAACCAATTGATAATTTTTATTAAAAAATGGCGACAAAATTTAGTATTTGGTTAATGAAATATTTCTCAAATTAAATCCATTTAAAAAAAAATTAAACAAATACTTTACATTTCTGAAAACTGGCTAAAGCAAAATTTTTTCCAATGAGAGCCCTAGACATAGTGTATGAAACATAAAGAATATATTGAGATTATTTACAGGAAGTGGAAAACATTTATTTTTAATGACATCACTAAAATATGTTCATTATTAATAGACTGATTTATTAATCTTTAGCTATTGAATGTCAGAACATTGGATAATTCTGACAAATAGTGATAGAGAAAACCCGCTACATTTTCTCATTGGCAGCAAGGGCTTTCATATTCACTTTTGCACAGCCAAGACAGCATATACCCTGATATACCTGCCATAAACAACTATTTGGTGTTGAAGAAAAGACTGAGTCCAATGAGTGGCTTCAATCCTAAAAGAAAAGCGTCTCAGGCGAACAGACATGGAGGAATGATTTAAATGATTACCTTGTAATTATTACACAGATGGAAACCGTGACTCTCTCTTCTATCTGACTCGAGATTCACATTCTTGTCTGGAAATGGCTGAATAATAAGAATAAACAAACTGAATATAAATAACTAACACCGGTATCCACAGATGACTTTATTTGCATTATCTAAGCCAAAATTTACTGAATGCTTAATAAGAATAAACAAACTGAATATAAATAATGAACACCAGTATCCACAGATGACTTTATTTGCATTATCTAAGCCAAAATTGACTGAATGCTTAATCATAGCAAGAAATTTTGTTTTATTTTTCAATTAAAAAATTGGCTACATAAATGTTTTTGTTGACAAAATGTCTTTCGAGGTTATGCAAAATTTTAATCAACAAATACCTATCGCATGACGTAACTAATTTTCAAGACTGCCATATTAAGCAGCGTAGGAGACAGGGGAGCAGGGGGAGTGGGTGGGGAGGCATCTTCCCACCCAGTGCTGGAGCAAATCCTCAAATTTAGGCAAAACCGACAGTGATATTCGGGCAATATGAGGTGGGCTGAAATCTTTTCACGTCCAATTCCAATATTTTCACATGCTCATATACCACTAGGGTTTCGAGCATTTAATCTTTTCACAATGTATTTCCATCATTCTGCCTACAATATTAGTTGTAATCCATGTAAAAATGTGTAGTGATTCATTTTCAACCCTATATAACTATTTGGTAGTAATGCTAATATGAATATAATGTAAATGTTGTTATCCAGATTAGAGCATTTGCATCTAATTAGGGCAAAACCCAGCCTGCCCCCCTCCCTCCATCCCCCCATATGAACATGGAAGCCTGTGCACCTATGCTTATTATTCACTGTTTTGTCAATGTTTTCATCTTGAAATTCTAACTTCTGGGGCCTATTTCACAAAACATCGTAAGTTTATGTCTACGACTAGCAGTTAAACTGGTCCTACGTTTACATATGTTTGGAATCTATTTCACACAGAAAATTACATCATCACAGAAAATGAAATGTGTGTATTTCAAACTAGTTGTACTGTTAATAGTAATAAGAATTGTGTTTTAGTCGTAGATTTACGTTTATGTGGAAAACTTTGCTTACAATGTTTTGTGAAATTGGGCCCTACAATGTTTTCATCATTTGTCTAAATAAATGAGTGTGCTGGTAACTATCTGTGGTACATTCCTTCCACACATCTAAATAAATGAGTGTGTTAGTAACTATCTGTGGTTACATTCCTTCCACACATCTAAATAAATGAGTGTGTTAGTAACTATCTGTGGTTACATTCCTTCCACACATCTAAATAAATGAGTGTTAGTAACTATCTGTGGTTACATTCCTTCCACACATCTAAATAAATGAGTGTGTTAGTAACTATCTGTGGTACATTCCTTCCACACATCTAAATAAATGAGTGCGTTAGTAACTATCTGTGGTTACATTCCTTCCACACATCTAAATAAATGAGTGCGTTAGTAACTATCTGTGGTACATTCCTTCCACACATCTAAATAAATGAGTGTGTTAGTAACTATCTGTGGTTACATTCCTTCCACACATCTAAATAAATGAGTGTGTTAGTAACTATCTGTGGTTCATTCCTTCCACACATCTAAATAAATGAGTGTGTTAGTAACTATCTGTGGTTACATTCCTTCCACACATCTAAATAAATGAGTGCGTTAGTAACTATCTGTGGTACATTCCTTCCACACATCTAAATAAATGAGTGCGTTAGTAACTATCTGTGGTTACATTCCTTCCACACATCTAAATAAATGAGTGCGTTAGTAACTATCTGTGGTACATTCCTTCCACACATCTAAATAAATGAGTGTGTTAGTAACTATCTGTGGTTACATTCCTTCCACACATCTAAATAAATGAGTGTGTTAGTAACTATCTGTGGTACATTCCTTCCACACATCTAAATAAATGAGTGTGTTAGTAACTATCTGTGGTTACATTCCTTCCACACATCTAAATAAATGAGTGTGTTAGTAACTATCTGTGGTACATTCCTTCCACACATCTAAATAAATGAGTGTGTTAGTAACTATCTGTGGTACATTCCTTCCACACATCTAAATAAATGAGTGTGTTAGTAACTATCTGTGGTTACATTCCTTCCACACATCTAAATAAATGAGTGTGTTAGTAACTATCTGTGGTTACATTCCTTCCACACATCTAAATAAATGAGTGTGTTAGTAACTATCTGTGGTTACATTCCTTCCACACATCTAAATAAATGAGTGTGTTAGTAACTATCTGTGGTACATTCCTTCCACACATCTAAATAAATGAGTGTGTTAGTAACTATCTGTGGTTACATTCCTTCCACACATCTAAATAAATGAGTGTCTTAGTAACTATCTGTGGTTACATTCCTTCCACACATCTAAATAAATGAGTGTGTTAGTAACTATCTGTGGTACATTCCTTCCACACATCTAAATAAATGAGTGCGTTAGTAACTATCTGTGGTTACATTCCTTCCACACATCTAAATAAATGAGTGCGTTAGTAACTATCTGTGGTTACATTCCTTCCACACATCTAAATAAATGAGTGTGTTAGTAACTATCTGTGGTACATTCCTTCCACACATCTAAATAAATGAGTGCGTTAGTAACTATCTGTGGTTACATTCCTTCCACACATCTAAATAAATGAGTGTGTTAGTAACTATCTGTGGTTACATTCCTTCCACACATCTAAATAAATGAGTGTGTTAGTAACTATCTGTGGTACATTCCTTCCACACATCTAAATAAATGAGTGTGTTAGTAACTATCTGTGGTTACATTCCTTCCACACATCTAAATAAATGAGTGTGTTAGTAACTATCTGTGGTACATTCCTTCCACACATCTAAATAAATGAGTGTGTTAGTAACTATCTGTGGTACATTCCTTCCACACATCTAAATAAATGAGTGTGTTAGTAACTATCTGTGGTTACATTCCTTCCACACATCTAAATAAATGAGTGTGTTAGTAACTATCTGTGGTTACATTCCTTCCACACATCTAAATAAATGAGTGTGTTAGTAACTATCTGTGGTACATTCCTTCCACACATCTAAATAAATGAGTGTGTTAGTAACGATCTGTGGTACATTCCTTCCATACATCTAAGGAAAATTATATGGGAAAAATTCCACCAGTTAAACAAACTTGGGACAAAAGCTCTATGTTGGTTGGTTAAAATATCTCCACCGTGTGTTTTAGAGCACTGCATTTACATGTGCATGGGGACAGGATGTAGCCCAGTAGTAAAGCACTCGCCTAATGTGTGCTCAGTCTAGACTCGATCCCCGTCAGTGAGGCTATTTCTTGTATATCAAAGGTCGTGGTATCGACTATCCTGTTTGTGGGATAGTGCATGTACAAGATCCCTTACTTTTAATGGAAAAACACATAGCGAGTTTTCCCTCCAAGACTACATATCAGAATTACCAAATATTTGACATATAACAGATGATGATTAATAAATCAATGTGCTCTAGTGGTGTTGGTAAACAAAACAAACTAACTTTACATGTGCATTACAGTTCATTTACATGTGCACAGTCTAACATGAGCCATATCTGATTATGCCCATGGCACCTCCAGGTTGGGAATGGTCAGAATCCAGATGGAACCGAACTGAAATCTTTATTGCTCGTTTGGGATTCCAATTATTCTGATTTCTAGGACTGCCAAAGGAGTGTGCCCAAAAAGTGATCATACATCAGATGACTTGGGATCTCCTTAATAACCACATAATTATAGGATATTAAACAAGCTTCTATTTCGTTTATGTCCCGAGTGAAATAATTTTCAGTTGTCACAAGCTTTAACCAGTGACAATGAAAAGTATTACATGAGGGACATAAACATGATAAAAAATGGTAGCAAGTCTAATATCCTATTTATTACTCATAATCAGCTCGTTTGGTTGATGTTCTGGTAATGTTGTAATGTTGTAAGGCACCAATCAATGCAAAAAACAGTTTGTTTTGTTTAACGACACCACTAGAGCATATGCATTTATTAATCATAGACTACTGGATGTCAAACATTTGTTAATTTTGACATATAGTCTAGTACATTTTGTTCATTAGTAGCAAGGGATCTTTTATATGCACCATCCCACAGACAGGATAGCACATACCACAGCCTTTGATAAACCAGTTGTGGTGCACTGGCTAGGACGAGAAATAGCCTGACTGACGGAGATCGATCCCAAACAGATCACACATCAAGCAAGCACGTTATCACTGGGCTACACCCTGCCCGTGGGACGGAATCACTGGGCTACACCCTGCCCGTGGGACGGTATCACTGGGCTACACCCTGCCCGTGGGACGGTATCACTGGGCTACACCCTGCCCGTGGGACGGTATCACTGGGCTACACCCTGCCCGTGGGACGGTATCACTGGGCTACACCCTGCCCGTGGGACGGTATCACTGGGCTACACCCTGCCCGTGGGACGGTATCACTGGGCTACACCCTGCCCGTGGGACGCTATCACTGGGCTACACCCTGCCCGTGGGACGGTATCACTGGGCTACACCCTGCCCGTGGGACGCTATCACTGGGCTACACCCTGCCCGTGGGACGGTATCACTGGGCTACACCCTGCCCGTGGGACGGTATCACTGGGCTACACCCTGCCCGTGGGACGGTATCACTGGGCTACACCCTGCCCGTGGGACGGTATCACTGGGCTACACCCTGCCCGTGGGACGGTATCACTGGGCTACACCCTGCCCGTGGGACGTGATCACTGGGCTACACCCTGCCCGTGGGACGTGATCACTGGGCTACACCCTGCCCGTGGGACGTGATCACTGGGCTACACCCTGCCCGTGGGACGTTATCACTGGGCTACACCCTGCCCGTGGGACGTTATCACTGGGCTACACCCTGCCCGTGTGACGTTATCACTGGGCTACACCCTGCCCGTGGGACGTTATCACTGGGCTACACCCTGCCCGTGGGACGGTATCACTGGGCTACACCCTGCCCGTGGGACGTTATCACTGGGCTACACCCTGCCCGTGGGACGTTATCACTGGGCTACACCCTGCCCGTGGGACGGTATCACTGGGCTACACCCTGCCCGTGGGACGTTATCACTGGGCTACACCCTGCCCGTGGGACGTTATCACTGGGCTACACCCTGCCCGTGGGACGTTATCAGTGGGCTACACCCTGCCCGTGGGACGTTATCACTGGGCTACACCCTGCCCGTCTGACGTTATCACTGGGCTACACCCTGCCCGTGGGACGTTATCACTGGGCTACACCCTGCCCATGTGACGGTCAAACATTATGTCCCACTTGGCGTTATCACTGGGCTACACCCTGCCCGTGTGACATTATCACTGGGCTACACCCTGCCCGTGTGACGTTATCACTGGGCTACACCCTGCCCATGTGACGGTCAAACATTATGTCCCACTTGGCGTTCTAGTCGGGCATAATACTTTGATACGAACCAAGATATGTTTAACCATGTGGGTAACAATTCTGGTTCTTACTTGTGATTTATCAATGATGATGAATGTCAACTCTTCCTCCATTAACAGCTGCTGGTCACTGCGAGGGTTAAAAGCAATGTTTGTGATCTTGTGATAGCGCTTGCTCCACGCTCGAGGGAAGTGGTGGCTGTACTGTCGGCTCCAGGCAGTGAACTCTCGCTTCTTTACGTCAAACTCAAAAACCTGGAAAAGTTAAACGAAAAGTGTCATCACAAACTAGTCAGCAAGAATACTGAGCCGACATCTGTTTGTCTGTTCATATGTCCATCAGTGTGCCTTTATGTGTGTGTGTGTGTGTGTGTGTGTGTGTGTGTGTGTGTGTGTGTGTGTGTATATATATATATATATATATATATATATGTATGTATATATATATACTCTTCAAAAAAAGAAACGCAAAAGGGTACAAATGGGTTATAACTCCGATTTTATGTTTCCTACCGGTTCATGCTTTGTGAATATAAGGTCATTGCATGTCCCAAACACATTCCCACGGTTACATTCGATAAAACGCAGCTACTGTACAATAAAGTTCAAAAATGTGAATATTCGCAAAAAAGCAGCCACGTGCAAACCATGTCACCACTGCACGTGCGTTGTCTGCACGTGCAACATGAACACCGACAGTATAAAAGTGCAGGGTGTTCGCTTGCCTGGCCTCTGTATCTGGCCGACAGTTGACAATCCAGGACAAGCCACGTCTCAGTGAACCGCAGAGAAACAATGCCATCGGCCGACTAGACGCAGGCGAATCCAGAACGGCCGTTGCCAGGGCATTCCATGTGTCCCCAAGCACCATCTCCAGACTGTGGGACCGTTACCAGCAACATGGATCAACACGTGACCTCCCTAGATCCGGTCGACCACGGGTCACTACCCCCGGGCAGGACCGCTACATCAGGGTACGCCACCTTCGGGAACGATTGACTACTGCCACCTCCACAGCCTCAGCAATACCAGGTTTGCGCAGGATATCCGACCAGACCGTACGGAACCGCCTACGTGAGGTAGGAATTCGTGCCAGACGTCCAGTTCGAGGTGTCATCTTAACACCACAACACCGTCGACTCCGACTGTAGTGGTGCCAGATTCATCGACAATGGCCTCAACTGCGATGGAGACAGGTGTGGTTCAGTGACGAGTCCCGATTTCTGCTCCGACGTCATGATGGAAGATGTCGCGTGTATAGGCGTCGTGGTGAACGTTATGCGGCAAACTGCGTGCAGGAAGTGGACAGATTCGGCGGGGGTAGTGTCATGGTGTGGGCAGCCATCTCACACACTGGCAGAACTGACCTGGTCCACGTGCAGGGCAACCAGAATGCACAGGGCTACATTGACCAGATCCTCCGGCCACACATCGTTCCAGTTATGGCCAACGCCAACGCAGTGTTCCAACATGACAACGCCAGGCCTCACACAGCACGTCTCACAACGGCTTTCCTACAGAACAACAACATTAATGTCCTTCCTTGGCCATCGATATCACCGGATTTGAACCCAATTGAGCATCTATGGGACGAGTTGGACCGACGCCTCCGACAGCGACAACCACAGCTCCAGACCCTGCCCGAGCTGGCAGCAGCCTTGCAGGCCGAGTGGGCCACCATCCCCCGGGACGTCATCCGTACTCTGGTTGCTTCAATGGGCAGGCGGTGCCAGTCAGTTGTCAACACACGCGGAGGCCACACCCGGTATTGACTCCTGATGACCTTGACCTTGGTGGTGTGTCCTATCACTTACTCACAATGGACTAGAGTCAATTGTGAACAATCCTGCAACATTTGGTAATTATCGGACTCACCATTCAATAATTAAATCAATTCTCCAAATGTTACGACAATGTGGTTTTGCGTTTCTTCTTTTGAAGAGTATATATATATACTCTTCAAAAGAAGAAACGCAAAACCACAATGTCGTAACATTTGGAGAATTGATTTAATTATTGAATGGTGAGTCCGAAAATTACCAAATGTTGCAGGATTGTTCACAATTCACTATAGTCCATTGTGAGTAAGTGATAGGACACACCATCAAGGTCAAGGTCATCTGGAGTCAATACCGGGTGTGGCCTCCGCGTGTGTTGACAACTGCCTGGCACCGCCTGCCCATTGAAGCAACCAGAGTACGGATGACGTCCCGGGGGATGGTGGCCCACTCGGCCTGCAAGGCTGCTGCCAGCTAGGGCAGGGTCTGGGGCTGTGGTTGTCGCTGTCGGAGGCGTCGGTCCAACTCGTCCCATAGATGCTCAATTGGGTTCAAATCCGGTGATATCGATGGCCAAGGAAGGACATTAATGTTGTTGTTCTGTAGGAAAGCCGTTGTGAGACGTGCTGTGTGAGGCCTGGCGTTGTCATGTTGGAACACTGCGTTGGCATTGGCCATAACTGGAACGATGTGTAGCCGGAGGATCTGGTCAATGTAGCCCTGTGCATTCAGGTTGCCCTGCACGTGGACCAGGTCAGTTCTGCCAGTGTGTGAGATGGCTGCCCACACCATGACACTACCCCCGCCGAATCTGTTCACTTCCTGCACGCAGTTTGCCGCATAACGTTCACCACGACGCCTATACACGCGACATCTTCCATCATGACGTCGGAGCAGAAATCGGGACTCGTCACTGAACCACACCTGTCTCCATCGCAGTTGAGGCCATTGTCGATGAATCTGGCACCACTGCAGTCGGAGTCGACGGTGTTGTGGTGTTAAGATGACACCTCGAACTGGACGTCTGGCACGAATTCCTACCTCACGTAGGCGGTTCCGTACGGTCTGGTTGGATATCCTGCGCAAACCTGGTATTGCTGAGGCTGTGGAGGTGGCAGTAGTCAATCGTTCCCGAAGGTGGCGTACCCGGATGTAGCGGTCCTGCCCGGGGGTAGTGACCCATGGTCGACCGGATCTAGGGAGGTCACGTGTTGATCCATGTTGCTGGTAACGGTCCCACAGTCTGGAGATGGTGCTTGGGGACACATGGAATGCCCTGGCAACGGCCGTTCTGGATTCGCCTGCGTCTAGTCGGCCGATGGCATTGTTTCTCTGCGGTTCACTGAGACGTGGCATGTCCTGGATTGTCAACTGTCGGCCAGATACAGAGGCCAGGCAAGCGAACGCCCTGCACTTTTATACTGTCGGTGTTCATGTTACACGTGCAGACAACGCACGTGCAGTGGTGACATGGTTTGCACGTGGCTGCGTTTTTGCGAATATTCACATTTTGGAACTTTATTGTAAAGTAGCTGCGTTTTATCGATTGTAACCGTGGGAATGTGTTTGGGACATGCAATGACCTTATATTCACAAAGCATGAACCGGTAGGAAACATAAAATCGGAGTTATAACCCATTTGTACCCTTTTGCGTTTCTTTTTTTGAAGAGTATATATATATATATATATACACATACATACATACATACATCTGTCAGTCTACATGTCTGTGTTTACCTGTCCATCTGTCAGTCTACATGTCTGTGTTTACCTGTCCATCTGTCAGTCTACATGTCTGTGTTTACCTGTCCATCTGTCAGTCTACATGTCTGTGTTTACATGTCCATCCATCAGTCTACATGTCTGTGTTTACATGTCCATCCGTCAGTCCACATGTCTGTGTTTACATGTCCATCCGTCAGTCCACATGTCTGTGTTTACATGTCCATCCGTCAGTCTACATGTCTGTGTTTACCTGTCCATCTGTCAGTCTACATGTCTGTGTTTACCTGTCCATCCGTCAGTCCACATGTCTGTGTTTACATGTCCATCTGTCAGTCCACGTCTGTGTTTACATGTCCATCTGTCAGTCTACATGTCTGTGTTTACATGTCCATCTGTCAGTCTACATGTCTGTGTTTACATGTCCATCTGTCAGTCTACATGTCTGTGTTTACATGTCCATCTGTCAGTCCATCCGTCAGTCCATACGTCTGTGTTTACATGTCCATCCGTCAGTCCATACGTCTGTGTTTACATGTCCATCTGTCAGTCCATACGTCTGTGTTTACATGTCCATCTGTCAGTCTACATGTCTGTGTTTACATGTCCATCTGTCAGTCTACATGTCTGTGTTTACATGTCCATCTGTCAGTCCATACGTCTGTGTTTACATGTCCATCCGTCAGTCTACATGTCAGTGTTTACATGTCCATCTGTCAGTCTACATGTCTGTGTTTACATGTCCATCTGTCAGTCCATACGTCTGTGTTTACATGTCCATCTGTCAGTCTACATGTCTTGTGTTTACATGTCCATCTGTCAGTCCACATGTCTGTGTTTACATGTCCATCTGTCAGTCTACATGTCTGTGTTTACATGTCCATCTGTCAGTCCACATGTCTGTGTTTACATGTCCATCTGTCAGTCTACATGTCTGTGTTTACATGTCCATCTGTCAGTCCATACGTCTGTGTTTACATGTCCATCCGTCAGTCTACATGTCAGTGTTTACATGTCCATCTGTCAGTCTACATGTCTGTGTTTACATGTCCATCTGTCAGTCCATACGTCTGTGTTTACATGTCCATCCGTCAGTCTACATGTCTGTGTTTACATGTCCATCTGTCAGTCTACATGTCAGTGTTTACATGTCCATCTGTCAGTCTACATGTCTGTGTTTACATGTCCATCTGTCAGTCCATACGTCTGTGTTTACATGTCCATCCGTCAGTCTACATGTCAGTGTTTACATGTCCATCTGTCAGTCTACATGTCTGTGTTTACATGTCCATCTGTCAGTCCATACGTCTGTGTTTACATGTCCATCCGTCAGTCTACATGTCAGTGTTTACATGTCCATCTGTCAGTCTACATGTCTGTGTTTACATGTCCATCCGTCAGTCCACGTCTGTGTTTACATGTCCATCTGTCAGTCCATACGTCTGTGTTTACATGTCCATCCGTCAGTCTACATGTCAGTGTTTACATGTCCATCTGTCAGTCTACATGTCTGTGTTTACATGTCCATCTGTCAGTCCACATGTCTGTGTTTACATGTCCATCTGTCAGTCTACATGTCTGTGTTTACATGTCCATCCGTCAGTCCACGTCTGTGTTTACATGTCCATCTGTCAGTCTACATGTCAGTGTTTACATGTCCATCTGTCAGTCCACATGTCTGTGTTTACATGTCCATCTGTCAGTCTACATGTCTGTGTTTACATGTCCATCCGTCAGTCCACGTCTGTGTTTACATGTCCATCTGTCAGTCTACATGTCAGTGTTTACATGTCCATCTGTCAGTCTACATGTCAGTGTTTACATGTCCATCTGTCAGTCTACATGTCTGTGTTTACATGTCCATCTGTCAGTCCACATGTCTGTGTTTACATGTCCATCTGTCAGTCTACATGTCTGTGTTTACATGTCCATCTGTCAGTCCATACGTCTGTGTTTACATGTCCATCCGTCAGTCTACATGTCAGTGTTTACATGTCCATCTGTCAGTCTACATGTCTGTGTTTACTTGTCCATCTGTCAGTCCATACGTCTGTGTTTACATGTCCATCTGTCAGTCTACATGTCTGTGTTTACATGTCCATCTGTCAGTCTACATGTCTGTGTTTACATGTCCATCTGTCAGTCTACATGTCTGTGTTTACATGTCCATCTATATGTTGTCTGTCTATATATACACTTGATTTTAATGCTCAAATACAAATTAGTTTTTCTCAAAATTTTCTCAAATTCTGAAAGTATGTGAACTGAAAAATATCACATACTTTGATTACACTGGATATTCTAGCTATTGAATGATATAATACCTACCTACCTACCTACCTACCTACCTACCTACCTTCCTACCTACCTAAACCCACCCACATATAGTTAAATCCATTGGCTCGAACTCCATTGGTGCTCGAGAAAGTGTAGTCTGACCTAACCATTCAGTCAGTAACGAGTACGTGTAACTCATAACTTCGGTTTTTGTTCAAGCATTGTGGTGTATTCCACCCTTCCTAGTTCCACCCAAAGAGATTCTACTGTGTGTATGTGTGTGTGTGTGTGTGTGTGTGTGTATATATATATATGTGTGTGTTTTCCCTAGCTTGTTTTAGCATGGTGCAGCACCATGCCTCAATAGTCTAGCACCATCTTGCCTCAGTCAGTGCCATGCTGCCTTGAGATTAAACATGCCTTTTTCAGTAATTAATTCTAAAATTGCCTTTATAAAACACCCAAAGAGGTGTTATTAATTAATAAAATATGCCTTTTATATATTTTGCCATTCATTTATTAAAGCAAGCACATAAATTACATTAATGTTTATTTTAATTTAAATTTTTTAAATTTTTAATGAAAAACAAGTGCCTCGAAAATGGTGAAAATGCCCCAAAAGTGTTTGGTCTACCATGCCTTCCCTAATTTCTAGGGAACTCACTAAATATATATATATATTAGTATGCTGTATGATAAAGATATTTATCTCACCTGGTGATTGCAGTACGCTACCACTATGTAGGAGTTGTGAGGAGAGAACGTCATCGCACTCGGCTTACTACCCTGCGCTGGAAGATTGCACACGTGCTGGAAAACACAAACATCAGGAAGGAAGGAAGGAAATATTTTATTTAATGATGCACTCAACACATTTTATTTACGGTTATATGGCATCAGACATATGTTTAAGGACCACACAGATATTGACAGAGGAAACTCGCTGTCGCCACTTCATGGGCTATTCTTTTCGATTAGCAGCAAGGGATCTTTTATATGCACCATCCCACAGACAGTATAGTACATACCACGGCCTTTGTTACACCAGTTGTGGAGCACTGGCTGGAACAAGAAATAGCCCAGTGGGTCACAGACATCAGTGACGGATCACTCTAACAAAAGTCAGCAACACTCAGAGAAATGGAGCCATACTTATGGAGGAGAGGTCAGGGAGGAAAAATATGACTTTAAATCCCAGACTGAAGACTTAGCAAACTGTCCAGACTTCAAGTACAGACTGTTTGTGTGTGAGATTTTATTAAAACCTTGGATGCAGGATCTGGCAGTAAGTAGAGCTCTCACCCGAGGTGCTTGGCTCTTGGATTCGAACCTCCTCAATACCCATTCTTTGATTACTCTACACCAGTGCACCACGATAGGTATATCAAACAATGTGGTATGTGCTGTCCTGTCTGTGGGAAAGTGTATATAAAAGATCCCTTGCTGCTAGTTGAAAAAACATAGCAGGATTTCTCGAAATTACAAAGTGTCTGACATCCAATACCGGATGTTTAGTAAATCTATGTGCTCTAGTGGTGTTGTTAAATAACACACACACTTTTAATATCAGAAATAACAAAGTGTCTGACATCCAATAGCCAATGTTTAGTAAATCTATGTGCTCTAGTGGTGTTGTTAAATAACTCACACACGTTTAACTTTATTAACACCTGAGTTTGGATTTTTAATGTTGATAAGCATTCACCAAGTAGTATTTCTACAAGACTGAAACAGAAGCTGACTGAGTATCCTTACCACAAAATGTACCAGGGTTCTTTTACTGTGTTACTGTAATCTTAAATAGACCAATAAAATAATGTTTTACATCAAGGCTTATGTAAAGACTAACCTTATTGGTTCTGATGTTGTACAGTCTGATTTCTGAATGGTGGTCCGCCACAGCTACATAGACTGAGTCACTGCTGATTGACAACAAGTGAATTGGTTCAGCATCTTCAGAAAACAAAACAGAAAAGCGAAACTTCATGTTAATAAAGGTGCTGCAAAGATGTGCTTGAATAACAGTAAAGAATGCCTTTCATTGGGTAATCGGTCTCACACATCAGACAATAGACAGCTTTTACTACCTGCTGCTCATATCATATATATAGAGGATTCGTAAAGAGTGTGTTTTAATATGGAAAATGTCAACCAAGTCTGTGTTAATCAGTATTTGTCGAGGCTCTGCTAAGCCAAATACAAATTAACTAGATGAGGTTGATATTTTACATATTCAAAAACACGAGTAGCGAATTCTATTTGTCCTATAACACTTCTAAAATAACATTTTAATTCAATTTTTAGTAAATCACAGTACTAAAGTCGCCGCCATCGGTAATATGACATCATCACGATTAGCACAAATTAGTTTGACGTCATGCATTTCAATTAAATCTTTGTAAATGTTACGCTCAGGGATACAGATCTTGTTGGCTTGTAAACAAATGACCGATCCACAGCAACACATTACCTAGAAACCTTGCAAATTTGCATACCATTATTAACCGGGTTAATACACTAAAATTATCACATGGGTTTATGACATGGATATCATGGGTAAGTTTTAGGATAAAAGGCATTACGTGACATCACACAATACACTGAACAACAAATAAAATGCAAAGATTGATGGGTTTTTAAAAATATCTATTAACACTATTCACATTTAATCCCACTAGTGTCCATTAAACCTATAAATGTCTAGTGAACATCTTGGCACGTTTTATTTTTTTAAGATTCGCATTTCTTCTGTTATTCAGCTGTGAGACGAATCAATGTCACAGTAGAGAAATAACATGCAGAGAATTTATATAATTACATTAAAATTATAAAACAACCTGCACTAGAAAATATTTATAGGACTCGTCCTTTTGTAGATGGTTTTTCGGAAACTTGTCTCAAGAAAATTAATCTATAGAGTTCGCTAAAGGTCACTATGAATTGCTTAAGAAAACTGTCAAAAACCCCATCTAAAAAGGATTTGTCCCAGAAATGATTATTCTGGAATTTCCACTGATAACCAATGATTTACTCTACATATCTGAAAAGTGTAAATGTTTCTGACACTGCAGCTTTAAATATGAACTCAGGGTTTCAAATTAAAAGTACACAGTTAAGTATTTAAAATACTAACAAATTGAACACAAGGCCATATTTAATGGACAGACTATTAGAGTTACATACACTCCACTCCCCTCATGAAAACAAAGGAAACAAATCTATAACTGCAACCCAATTTGTTTTTCACTGTCCCTTCCTCCCCTAAGTTAGTTTTGGCTAAGTACATCCCAGTCCATTCTTTAAACTGATTTTCATATTTATATGCAATTACAGTTCAAGCACTTTGTCCTGGGCACACACTTCAGCTATCTGGGCTGTCTTCCAGAACAGTAAGAGTGTGTTAGTTGTTAGCGAGAGAGAAGATGGTGTAGTGGACTTGTACCTACCTACAGTGTTGTTAAAAAAATAACTCTGGGTGGAGTACCAGGAAACAAACTTAGTACCTACCACCTCCAAAATCTGACGAGTTGTGAAACACTTACCGTTTGAAGACCTGAATGTATGGAGAACCGTCACATTGGACTCTGTGATGTCGAGGACTTGTATCTCCGCAGTGTTGGTTGCCGTGACGAGGTGGCAGCCATCTTCACCGAAGACCATTCGGTGAGCGGGTGAGACGTTTTCTCCAGGACTCGTTTTTATTCGTCTCAGATCTACCTTCAACTCAGCGGAAATTACATCTTTCTTGTCCTGTTTTCAAACAAAAATGAGCAAGAAAATAATAATTAATAACTACTAATTTGAAAACTATAGACAAACTATTGTCAAGTTAAAAACCAGTTGGCTGAATTTACAAAAGGCGGTCATGGTGGTGTTTTATTTTATATGTCTTAAATTGAAAGTTTGTTTCGTTTAACACTGCAGCACATTGATGTATTAATCATCAGTTAACAAACAGTTTGACATACGGCCTTACAGGAAACATGCCACATTTTCCCATTAATTTAACAAAAAAAGAGTTTGTTTTGTTTAATGACACCACTGGAGCACATTGATTAATTAATCATTGGCTATTGGATGTCAAACATTTGGTAATTCCGACACATAGTCATCAGAGGAAACCCACTACATTTTTTCTAATGCAGCAAGGGATCTTTTATATGCACCATACCACAGACAGGATAACACATACCACAGCCTTTGATATACAAGTCGTGGTGCACTGGCTGAAACATTTTCCATTAGTAGCAAACGATCATGTATAGGCACTTTCCTAACACATGACAGCACATACCATGGCTGTAAAAAGTGTCCTGTAACATGTTTTTGATTAGGTAATCATTATTACTTATTGAATTAATTTTAATTACTAAATGTCTTAAAGTAGGGGTTGGTATTAATACTTTTTATACTGTAGGGTGTATACTACCAAATCAAATCCCATAGACGACAAATGTAACATATGTGGCTAAAACTCCTACCTGCAACGTATCAACCAACATAAACGCCACGGATATAAATACTACCACCCCTCACACTTAAAGTGAATCAGAAAAAAATGGGGGTCAAGCTGCTCGTTTCTGAGATAACGGGTAGCGTCTATGACTACCCTAGTTCCGCACTAAATTCAAGTACTTTTTTTTACAGGTACCCCATACATGTTTCAAGCACAAGGCTACTTGACACATTGGTACTAGATGAAATAAAATTGCATTTTTTTTTAACCCAGATAAAACGATTATTTTTTACAACCAACACACTCACATTTATAACCAATCACAGGACTTGTGGTGTTCACTTCTCTATCAAAAGTTCGGTGCACCTCGAACTTTGACCCAGCCGGAAGTTATTTGGTCTAGTACTACCTACAGGGTGTATACTACCAAATCAAATCCCATAGAAGACAATAGTAACATATGTGGCTAAAACTCCTACCTGCTGCGTATCAATCAACATAAACACCACGGATATAAATACTACCACCCCTCACACTTAAAGTGAATCACAAAAAATTGGGGGTCAAGCTGCTCGTTTCTGAGATAACAGGTAGCGTCTATGACTACCCTAGTTCTGCACAAAATTCAAGTACTTTTTTTTACAGGTACCCCATACATGTTTCAAGCACAAGGCTACTTGACACATTGGTACTAGATGAAATAAAATAGCTTCTTTTTTTTACCCAGATGAAACTATTATTTTTTACAACCAACACACTCACATTTATAACCAATCACAGGACTTGTGGTGTTCACTTCTCTATCAAAAGTTGGGTGCACCTCGAACTTTGACCCAGCCGGAAGTTATTTGGTTTAGTATACCTACAATCTGCCATATTTTATAAGCCAGCCTCCTATACATATCATCTGAAATTGTAGAGGCCTCCATGCCATGTCAACCCACCCTCACCCAACCCCATCCCCCTGGTACAGAAAATGTCTCTTTATGATGTATGTGTCGCTTGAAGTGTGCCATGTAATAAAATTATGTTGTTTCACAATTATGAAAGGTAACTCCATATTAACAGGCTATATATATGTATGTATGTGTATGTGTGTGTATGTATCTATATGTATGTGTATGTGTGTGTATGTATCTATATGTATGTGTATGTGTATATGTATGTGTATATGTATGTGTGTATGTGTGTGTATGTATCTATATGTATGTGTATGTGTGCATACATGTATATATGAAATATGTTATAATTTTAGTATTATTGTACATTTGTAAGACGATGACTCAAGGCACCCCAACCTTGATCTGGGGGTAATAAAGTTTAAAAAAGACACAAAAAACACACAAAACAAAGAGGCTATCAAAAGTCAATCTTTACAATTTAACACTTGCCCCAAGTTGGAGAAGTATTTGTCAATTTAATGAAATATGATAATGTAACAAGCACTCTAATAATACTGTTAAACCAATACATGTCCACTACCGGGCCCAACAAATTTTTGTATCTCCTAAATTCAAGGAACATAACTCTGTGAAAAATGGGTAAATGGCAATGAAAGTTAAACTTGATATGTAACAGTACATGATAAAGCTATATTAAACATTTCATCTCAGTATCTTCAGGCATTGCTAAAAAAAAGTCTGGAAACCAAAATTCATATCTACTACGTTCACGGGGCCGTAACTCCATGACAAATGGGTAAATTGACATGGAAGCCAAACCTGATCTGTAACAGAACTTGACAAAGCTACACACAAAGTTTCTGTTCAATATCTCAAGGCATTGTGAAGAAGACCATCCGGAAAACTATATGTGAGACAGATGGACGGACAGACAGACGGACAGAGATGAAACCTATAGTTGTTTTAGTAGGGGACCAATAACAATACCCTGGCGTAACACAACAATATTAGGTATAAAATATTACATGGTTGATAGAATAAATATATTTTTAAACTACTGTAACCAAATATTGCGAGAGTACTGCTAAATTTTCACTATATGTCCTACCGGGACCGGTTCAAGGGCCACAACTCTGTGAAAATATAAGTTTGAAATCACTTCAGCAAAATTGGTATCAAAAATGTTGTGAAGACCATTTTTCCACAGTATTTTGTTTTTCTGTGGTCATTTTGTTAATTTTGCTTGGTGACAGCCATGCTGTTAGACAAAAGAAAACTTCTAAAGAGATGGTCCTCAGTTTGCTGCTACTGTAACATGTTTTCAACTGACAGAGCATTTTAAATTTTGTTTTGTTTTAACAACACCACTAGAGCACATTGATTTTTTTAATCATCAGCTATTGGATGTCAAACATTTGGTAATTGCAACACAGTCTTACAGAGGAAACCTGCTACATTTTTCCATTAGTAGCAAGAGATCTTGTATATGCACCATCCCACAGACAGGATGGTACATACCCTGGCCTTTGATATACTAGTTGAGGTGCACTGGCTGGAACAAGAAATAGCCCACTGGGCCCACCGATGAGGATCGATCCCAAACCGACCATGCATCAAGTGGGCACTTTACCACTGGGCCACGTCCCGCCCGCTAACAGAGTATTTTAATGACTATAATTATATATGCAATACATTTTCTTGTTTACAACATCACTGTCTGTATATATCAAGTGTTTCTCATTGCCTGAATGTTTCTAGAAGCAGAGACTTGAATTTACTTCCCAATAATTTTGTACATATAAAACACAACCACCCTAGTATATTAAAACATAATAAACATTTCTGTTACATTCATTACAATTTAACGTCATCCCATTGGTCCAGCCGTAGCAATGTGAGTTTGTACAATTCTCGATGAACGTAAAAATAACTTTGTCAGGGAATATCATATCTGATGACGTCATTTTATATGGGCAAGTTGTTTTATTGAGCGTTACTGTTTAAGAACCAAAAAATAATTCAAAATAAAATATAAAATGTTTGTGTTATTATTAGTAAGTATCCTAAACTATTAAATTTCGTCCCCCATCGAATTCAGATGAAATGGCGCTACAGATCATAGAGTTTAGAATCTAACCATCGACATGGTGTATAAACGAACGCCCTTTTCGTCAGAGTAAGCTACGTAGCGACCGTCAGATGAAATGGCGCTACAGACGATACAGGAGCCGGTCCGAGCCAGCAGCTGAACCAGTTTGACAGGCTTCGACTTTAACGAGAGAATTTCACCATTCTTGTCTGAAAAAACAATTTAAAAATATTAATTAATTAAATAATTAATAATAAAGTACAAACACCCAGAAAGGGGAGAAAGGGTTCTGGTATTACATATATTATGACCGGCCTCGGTGACGTCGTGGTTAGGCCATCGGTCTACAGGCTGGTAGGTACTGGGTTCGGATCCCAGTCGAGGCATGGCAGGGCTTCTAGAATTTTTATAAAATCCAGTAGCCATGGGATCAGTGATTAATATTTTTTTACTAGAAGATATTAAAAATTCACTAGCCCTACTCCACTTTAAGTTGATACAATTTTACTAAATAATGGTAAGAATCAGATATGTCACCTAAAGAGGGAGCTACAGCTTACAAACACTAAAATTGTCGGGTGAGGGTGGAGACAGGATATTCATATGTACAAAATAGACTTAACTGCAACATCTGACTAACAAAAATTCACTAGCCATCGGGCATGGCAATAGTAGTTATTGACTAGCCCAATATTGAATATCACTAGCCATGGGAGTGGGGCTACCATAATCTAGAAGCCCTGCACTAGCCATCGGGCATGGCAATAGTAGTTATTGACTAGCCCAATATTGAATATCACTAGCCATGGGAGTGGGGCTACCATAATCTAGAAGTCCTGCATGGGATTTTTAATCCAGATACAGACTCTGAGTGAGTGTTTCACAAGGCTCAATGGGTAGGTGTAAACCACTTACACTGACCAGTGATCCATAACTGGTTCAACAAAGGTCATGGTCTGTGTTATCCTGCCTGTGGGAAGTGCAAATAAAAGATCCCTTGCTGCCTGTCGTAAAAGAGTAGCATATATGGCACCAGGGGGTTTCCTCTAAAAGACAGTGTCAGAATGACCATATGCTTGACGTCCAATAGCCGATGATAAAATAAAAAATCAATGTGCTCTAGTGGCGTCGTTAAAGGAAACATGCCACGTTGCCTACATTTGTGTATATTTGGCACCAACCATGTAAAATAAATTATAAATTGAATCACCTAAAAAAAAATAGAAATGAAAAGTAATTACTTAAAATTGCTCTGTAAAAAACCAGATACAAGCTCTTAGCGGAAATTGCCAATCTTTAATGAGCAGGTCGATCACGTGGTCCATGACGTCAGTCACGCGTCGCTTGATCTGAAGCCTTACATTTAAGCATTAGTCGGTACCACTCACAAATAATCTAAGACTTGCAGAGCTTATCAAAAAAATGAGTGTTCGTTCACAAAACGTTTTGCCGTATCAATTTGAGCCGTTGGTAAATGAAGAAAGACACATATTTACTTACAACAGTGATACTGAAGAAGAAACGATAGCGAGCTGGGGGGTGTAGAAACCGATGGTGCCAGACCAGACTGGTCAGCCCGGAGACCGAAAGTAACCCGGAGACAAAAACAGAACATGGATGTTAATGCTGATGTGTATACTGTTCATATTTAGCACAAAGATACACCTCGGTATGATGTATTTAAATATGTTTTAAAAACATGTAGGAATTTTTTGTTGTTTTTTAAAATCACATTTTTCACGTTCAGGCTATACATAACGAAATCTGTATTCACCGTCCGAAGAAGAAACGTCAATTAAGTCATTAAATGTGGCATATACAAACATGGGATTTGGCATGTGGAAACATCTCAGTACAATGTATTTAAATATGTAACAAAAAAGGGGGTACAAAACAAAAATATATATTTTTTTTTTTTACATATTTAAATACATAATGCTTAGGTAGCGGTTTGTGCCAGATGTGAACAATGTTACGTGTTGAATGTACGCCTCGGCATTAACATACGGGTTCTGTTTTGGTCTTCGGGTTACTTTCGGGCTACGTTCGGTGAGGAACGATTTTGTGACGTACTCCTCCCGAAGATGAAAAACGTTATTAAAAATTATTTTTGTTTTCTACACTTTAAAAAAAAAACATTTATTTTTTTAACATATATAAATACATCATGCTGAGGTGTATCTTTGTACCAAATATGAACAATGTACACCTCGGCATTAACATCCAGGTTCTGTTCTGGTCTCCGGGTAACTTTTGGGCTCCGGGCTGTAAATAGGCTGACCCCAAAGTATGGTGTTGGTGTCCAATATTTTCTTTTGCAATAAAATAACCACGTCTTTCTTCGAATACAATTCTGTGGAAAACCGAGAGAAAAAAGATAATCCTCATCCATTAAACTGTTTACTACCCAAAGGCCGTGCAGTATGACATTGTTGGGCTCTGAAAAGATTGTAAACCCCTTACTCCATATATATAAACAGTTAAAAACAAAGGAAGAGTACAGCCTGATTGACGTCACTTCCGGTTTTTTTCCGAAAGCTCACCAATAAATATGCATAAATTGTACTTTGATACTAATTAGTGTAATTTCTACGTTTTAAGACAATTACACGTATTTTATTGTTATAAACTTATTTGTATATTATTTTTATATCATTTTGCTTTTACAATGAGCTTTAATATGGTCTCGTGACATGTTTCCTTTAAATAAAACAAACTTGTCTCACTTTTTTGACATATATTATGACGAGTATATGGGGGAAGGAGTACATATCCCATATTTAGTGGTGTAAAATGTATGCAATCCCAGCTCCTAACTGTATCCAATGCACTTTTTTGACATATATTATGACGAGTATATGGGGGAAGGAGTACATATCCCATATTTAGTGGTGTAAAATGTATGCAATCCCAGCTCCTAACTGTATCCGATGCACTTTTTTGACATATATTATGACGAGTATATGGGGGAAGGAGTACATATCCCATATTTAGTGGTGTAAAATGTATACAATCCCAGCTCCTAACTGTATCCGATGCACTTTTCAGCACCAATAAATGGTGGGGGAGAGGGAGGACAATGATCAAATGTACAAAAAGTGAACATGGTGTTGGGAGGTGGGGTGCTTTAAATATTCCACATTTTGTGGGTACATTCTTTATAGATGTCTCCTAAATAGAGTCGACAGAATACATTCAAAAGGTTTTAAAGAAAGTATCATAATTTACATGTATATCGGAGTTTCAAATTTCACCATCATAATAATAATAATATCATAGGGAAAAAAAACAAATTCAAAATGATACGGAAAAAATTAATCTTTTTAAATAATACATTTTTCTCAAAGTATACAAATTCTCTCCATTTCCCTCCCCTTTTAGAAATGAAATGAAATACTATTTTCCTCATAACTAGGCTGGATATGTTTATCCACTACCTGACACTCTGTTTGTATGTCCAAGCGTCCACACTTCCAGATGTCTTGGGTACCTCAGCAACAACATTTTGGCTTTCTTCGCAACACAAACTAGACGCGTCTGAAGAAGACAAACATAAAACAATGAATACTTAATAAATGTGTTGTTAAAGAAAACAATACAATGTTTGACATCCAGTAGCCAACGATTCATTAATAAACGTGTTGTTAAAGAAAACATTACAATGTTTGACATCCAGTAGCCAACGATTCATTAATAAACGTGTTGTTAAAGAAAACAATACAATGTTTGACATCCAGTAGCCAATGATTCATTAATAAACGTGTTGTTAAAGAAAACAATACAACGTCTGACATCCAGTAGCCAATGATTCATTAATAAACGTGTTGTTAAAGAAAACAATACAACGTCTGACATCCAGTAGCCAATGATTCATAATAATAAACAATGTTTGACATGTAGCCAATGATTCATTAAAAACAAAGAAAACAATGTTTGACATACAGTAGCCAATGATTCATTAATAAACGTGTTGTTAAAGAAAACAATAAATGTTTGACATCCAGTACAAATAAACGTGTTTTGACATCAAAGTAGTAGCCAATGATTCATTAATAAACGTGTTGTTAAAGAAAACAATGTTAATACAGTAGCCAATGATTCATTATAAACGTGTTGTTAAAGAAAACAATACAATGTTTGACATCCAGTAGCCAATGATTCATTAATAAACGTGTTGTTAAAGAAAACAATACAATGTTTGACATACAGTAGCCAATGATTCATTAATAAACGTGTTGTTAAAGAAACAATACAACGTTTGACATCCAGTAGCCAATGATTCATTAATAAACGTGTTGTTAAAGAAAACAATACAATGTTTGACATACAGTAGCCAATGATTCATTAATAAACGTGTTGTTAAAGAAAACAATACAACGTCTGACATCCAGTAGCCAATGATTCATTAATAAACGTGTTGTTAAAGAAAACAATACAATGTAATAGTAGCCAATGATTCATTAATAAACGTGTTGTTAAAGAAAACAATACAACGTCTGACATCCAATAGCCAATGACATTAATAAACGTGTTGTTAAAGAAAACAATACAATGTTTGACATCCAGTAGCCAATGATTC
Organism: Gigantopelta aegis; assembly: GCF_016097555.1. NCBI lineage: Eukaryota > Metazoa > Mollusca > Gastropoda > Neomphalida > Peltospiridae > Gigantopelta > Gigantopelta aegis. The sequence continues at coordinate 2,652,515 of NC_054712.1, read as the reverse complement.
ATTAATAAACGTGTTGTTAAAGAAAACAATACAATGTTTGACATCCAGTAGCCAATGATTCATTAATAAACGTGTTGTTAAAGAAAACAATACAACGTCTGACATCCAGTAGCCAATGATTCATTAATAAACGTGTTGTTAAAGAAAACAATACAACGTCTGACATCCAGTAGCCAATGATTCATTAATAAACGTGTTGTTAAAGAAAACAATACAACGTCTGACATCCAGTAGCCAATGATTCATTAATAAACGTGTTGTTAAAGAAAACAATACAATGTCTGACATACAGTAGCCAATGATTCATTAATAAACGTGTTGTTAAAGAAAACAATACAACGTCTGACATCCAGTAGCCAATGATTCATTAATAAACGTGTTGTTAAAGAAAACAATACAACGTCTGACATCCAGTAGCCAATGATTCATTAATAAACGTGTTGTTAAAGAAAACAATACAATGTTTGACATACAGTAGCCAATGATTCATTAATAAACGTGTTGTTAAAGAAAACAATACAACGTCTGACATCCAGTAGCCAATGATTCATTAATAAACGTGTTGTTAAAGAAAACAATACAATGTTTGACATACAGTAGCCAATGATTCATTAATAAACGTGTTGTTAAAGAAAACAATACAACGTCTGACATCCAGTAGCCAATGATTCATTAATAAACGTGTTGTTAAAGAAAACAATACAATGTTTGACATCCAGTAGCCAATGATTCATTAATAAACGTGTTGTTAAAGAAAACAATACAACGTCTGACATCCAGTAGCCAATGATTCATTAATAAACGTGTTGTTAAAGAAAACAATACAACGTCTGACATCCAGTAGCCAATGATTCATTAATAAACGTGTTGTTAAAGAAAACAATACAATGTTTGACATACAGTAGCCAATGATTCATTAATAAACGTGTTGTTAAAGAAAACAATACAACGTAGTAGCCAATGATTCATTAATAAACGTGTTGTTAAAGAAAACAATACAATGTCTGACATCCAGTAGCCAATGATTCATTAATAAACGTGTTGTTAAAGAAAACAATACAACGTCTGACATCCAGTAGCCAATGATTCATTAATAAACGTGTTGTTAAAGAAAACAATACAATGTTTGACATACAGTAGCCAATGATTCATTAATAAACGTGTTGTTAAAGAAAACAATACAACGTCTGACATCCAGTAGCCAATGATTCATTAATAAACGTGTTGTTAAAGAAAACAATACAACGTCTGACATCCAGTAGCCAATGATTCATTAATAAACGTGTTGTTAAAGAAAACAATACAACGTCTGACATCCAGTAGCCAATGATTCATTAATAAACGTGTTGTTAAAGAAAACAATACAACGTCTGACATCCAGTAGCCAATGATTCATTAATAAACGTGTTGTTAAAGAAAACAATACAACGTCTGACATCCAGTAGCCAATGATTCATTAATAAACGTGTTGTTAAAGAAAACAATACAACGTCTGACATCCAGTAGCCAATGATTCATTAATAAACGTGTTGTTAAAGAAAACAATACAACGTCTGACATCCAGTAGCCAATGATTCATTAATAAACGTGTTGTTAAAGAAAACAATACAATGTTTGACATCCAGTAGCCAATGATTCATTAATAAACGTGTTGTTAAAGAAAACAATACAACGTCTGACATCCAGTAGCCAATGATTCATTAATAAACGTGTTGTTAAAGAAAACAATACAACGTCTGACATCCAGTAGCCAATGATTCATTAATAAACGTGTTGTTAAAGAAAACAATACAACGTCTGACATCCAGTAGCCAATGATTCATTAATAAACGTGTTGTTAAAGAAAACAATACAATGTTTGACATCCAGTAGCCAATGATTCATTAATAAACGTGTTGTTAAAGAAAACAATACAATGTCTGACATCCAGTAGCCAATGATTCATTAATAAACGTGTTGTTAAAGAAAACAATACAATGTCTGACATCCAGTAGCCAATGATTCATTAATAAACGTGTTGTTAAAGAAAACAATACAATGTTTGACATCCAGTAGCCAATGATTCATTAATAAACGTGTTGTTAAAGAAAACAATACAATGTGTGACATCCAGTAGCCAATGATTCATTAATAAACGTGTTGTTAAAGAAAACAATACAATGTCTGACATCCAGTAGCCAATGATTCATTAATAAACGTGTTGTTAAAGAAAACAATACAATGTTTGACATCCAGTAGCCAATGATTCATTAATAAACGTGTTGTTAAAGAAAACAATACAATGTCTGACATCCAGTAGCCAATGATTCATTAATAAACGTGTTGTTAAAGAAAACAATACAACGTCTGACATCCAGTAGCCAATGATTCATTAATAAACGTGTTGTTAAAGAAAACAATACAACGTCTGACATCCAGTAGCCAATGATTCATTAATAAACGTGTTGTTAAAGAAAACAATACAATGTCTGACATCCAGTAGCCAATGATTCATTAATAAACGTGTTGTTAAAGAAAACAATACAACGTCTGACATCCAGTAGCCAATGATTCATTAATAAACGTGTTGTTAAAGAAAACAATACAACGTCTGACATCCAGTAGCCAATGATTCATTAATAAACGTGTTGTTAAAGAAAACAATACAACGTCTGACATCCAGTAGCCAATGATTCATTAATAAACGTGTTGTTAAAGAAAACAATACAACGTCTGACATCCAGTAGCCAATGATTCATTAATAAACGTGTTGTTAAAGAAAACAATACAACGTCTGACATCCAGTAGCCAATGATTCATTAATAAACGTGTTGTTAAAGAAAACAATACAACGTCTGACATCCAGTAGCCAATGATTCATTAATAAACGTGTTGTTAAAGAAAACAATACAATGTTTGACATCCAGTAGCCAATGATTCATTAATAAATGTGCTCTAGTGGCTCTCAGACGCACATGTGTTTTTAAAAATATGAGAAATGCATTTTGCAATCTAAACAATGAAATCTAAGTAAACTATGATTTCAGTTATCAAAAATGTCTCTAATAGTAAAAAAGTGTTTAAAAACTAAGGTACGTCCCTTTAACGATGCACTCAACACATTTTATGTTACATTCATTACAACATAACGTCATCCCATTGGTTATAGGCGTTGGACATATGGTGATGGACCACACAGATATAGAGAGAGGAAACCCACTGTTGCCACTTCATGGGCTACTCTTTTCGATTAGAAGCAAGGGATCTTTTATATGCACCATACTTGCTCTACTGGTCTTTTTAAAAAATAATAAACTTCAAACTTAAGACTACATGTTTCAGAATGATCAAATATTTGACAGCCAATAGCTGATGATTAAATAATCAATATGCTCTAGTGGTGCTGTTAAACAAAAACAAACTGATTTTGCTGTATTGGAGGTAACTTACGGTTGGAATGGGAGAAACCTTCCTCCAGATGTGTGGAGGAAGCTTGCTTCCGTGGTCAAAAGCGTTGATCACCAGGTTTGTGTCGACACCTATAAGGCAGAATAAACAGAATGTTTCATGTTCTTTGTGCGACACTTGTGAACTGAATTACAGACTTCATGAGATGAGAAAGAAATGTTTTACAAAGAACATCAGGCTTTCTGCCAGATAAGAATTTGAGAGGAAGTAATAAAAACCAAACAAAACAGAAGTGCCCCTACTGGGTGGTTATTTGTTTGAAATGGTTTAAATTGGACGTGCTTGAACATTAAATTCATATAAGCACATTAATTTCCGACATCTGACCTGACAATCATTTATGTACATACATACATATGACACTGCATTTCATGTCTTTTGACAATTTTAAAAAGCAGTTTTCTTGCTATCATACATCTACAAATTACAAAAATATATTCATTAATTTCCAAGAATTTAGGGTACATAATTTTACACTCCGTACCCTGCTGCAGAAACCCTGAACATGAATTGTTCTATTTATTATCTTACATTCACCATTTTGCCATTGTTCTCAGGCAAATGTGTCACAAATTCAATGTAAATTGTGCAACAAACATAGTACATCATTTTGACAGGCCACGTCAATAGTCAAAAGTATAAAATTTCATTGTGGATTTGGTGTGAACTGTCTAACCGAACAATGGCATCATTTTGATGGGACGTCATTTACAGTGAAGTAACAGCTTCTGTTGTGCAGATATACTGAAATCCCTCAAAACCAGACCCTTTGTAAACCAGAATTCATTCAAAACCAGACCCTTTGTAAACCAGAATTCATTCAAAACCAGACTTTTTTCAGTCATTTTTAAACAGTAGTGCAGAACGTAACCTCTTTAAACTGGATACTGCTTAAAACTGACATTTTTGCTTGGTTCAGTGGTGTCCAGTTTAGAGGGGTACCACTATATTTTCACTAGTGTCTCATCATACTTTTATTTCATTGATATTTTCAGGTACGTCACTGAATGGTAAATAAAGAATAATGACATAGGTTATCAGTTTTATCATGTCAAAGTAACAATGGGTAATTCCACGAGGCTTGCCAATAACTTGTATCATTAATCTGGTATTAATTTTATATCGCAGTCTATCAAAATAAAGTAAATATTTACTGGCTGACTTGATAGCCAAGTGCATGAACTGCTATTGATTTGTGCATGAAAATAATCTAAATATTTACTGACTTGATAGCCAAGTGCATGAACTGTTATTGATTTGTACATGAAAATAATCTCAATATTTACTGACTTGATAGCCAAGTGCATGAACTGTTATTGATTTGTGCATGAAAATAATCTAAATATTTACTGACTTGATAGCCAGAGTTTGTGAACTGTTATTGATTTGTGCATGAAAATAATCTAAATATTTACTGACTTGATAGCCAGAGTTTGTGAACTGTTATTGATTTGTGCATGAAAATAATCTAAATATTTACTGACTTGATAGCCACAGTTTGTGAACTGTTATTGATTTGTGCATGAAAATAATCTAAATATTTACTGACTTGATAGCCAAAGTTTGTGAACTATTATTGATTTGTGCATGAAAATAATCAAATATTTACTGACTTGATAGCCAACATTTAACATTTACCGGCTGACAGAATGAAGTTCTCGGCGAAGGCCAGAGCTCGGACATCATGTGTGTGCTGCATACGGACGGACGAACGGACCCACGTCTTCCACTCGCTGTTAGCCTGGGTCTGGATGTACTCGAACTGCATAACAGTCGGGTCAACTCCAGACGTGATCACGTTCTTCTCATCCTACAAGACAGAGAGAGCTCAGGGAATCATTGTAGACAGGTTCTGTGGCTCATTCTTAGCATGTTCAAAGACAGAGAGCTCAGGGAATCATTGTAGACAGGTTCTGTGGCTCATTCTTAACATGTTCAAAGACAGAGAGAGCTCAGAGAATCATTGTACACAGGCTCTGTGGTTCATTCTTAACATGTTCAAAGACAGAGAGAGCTCAGGGAATCATTGTACACAGGCTCTGTGACTCATTCTTAACATGTTCAAAGACAGAGAGAGGTCAGGGAATCATTGTACACAGGTTCTGTGGTTCATTCTTAACATGTTCAAAGACAGAGAGAGGTCAGGGAATCATTGTACACAGGCTCTGTGGTTCATTCTTAACATGTTCAAAGACAGAGAGAGGTCAGGGAATCATTGTACACAGGCTCTGTGGTTCATTCTTAACATGTTCAAAGACAGAGAGAGCTCAGGGAATCATTGTAGACAGGTTCTGTAACTCATTCTTAACATGTTCAAAGACAGAGAGAGCTCAGGGAATCATTGTAGACAGGTTCTGTAACTCATTCTTAACATGTTCAAAGACAGAGAGAGGTCAGGGAATCATTGTACACAGGTTCTGTGGCTCATTCTTAATACTAAAAAATATGTTCAGTTTTTACAATTCTAACTATGAAATTACAAACCCTTTCTTCAGGAAATTAAAACATGGATAAAAGTGATTCCCCATTCTGTGGTATGGTTTTTGTTCTTTCATACATTAATAAAAACAATTTTAAACAATTTATAATATGTACTGATTGAACATTTACAAATAACATAAACATTTGCTTGATTAATTAGAAAATTATCTAAGCATTAGCAAAAGTAGTGCAAAACAAAGGTGCATAGAATTATGATTTTTTTTTTTTTTTTTTTAAAGGCATATGATATCATTTGATCAATCCAAACATTTATATGAATGGATAATTTACATATTTGAATTATATCTCTAAGCATATGACTACTGACACAAAAGACTTACCATACTGACTGCCATACAATAAACATCAGATTTATGACTCTGGAAACTCTGCAAACATAATTAAAATTAATTAATCAACAACAATACTTTCAGTAATATTAACCAATAACAATCAATTAATCGACAACAGTTTTCTCAATAATATTAAATGATAAATGAAATAATCACCAAATGCAAATTAAAGTTTAATTTGGCAAAAAATTATCATAGATTATACAAAAGGCCTTAACAAGTTATTGGATATTTTAAATTAAAAAGTAAATGTAAAAACAAAAAATGGAATCATGATTTTTTCTAAGCAATGGCATTTTGTTTTTATTGATTGATTGAAACATTTTATTGTACAAAGAACAAAAGAATCGAGCACAAGTTTGTCAACTAACGAGGAACTCTTTTACGTACATACAATATACATGGTGACTTATGTTATATAGCTGTAAATTAAACTACATTTAAACAGTCAAAGATAAGCAGTGGAAGGAAATATACTATATATGAAAGCTTTTTTTTTTGTCATTTGCACCTCTCTGATTAACTTGTCACAGGTGTATCAACACACCTGAAAAGCGAAAGTGTGCACGGACTCACCTTGATCAACGTCCCTTGTTTTCCATTCCAGAAACACGTCTTACCCCTCGAGTCTCCACTCACCACCGTCATGTCACTGCAATTTAAATAAACTTTAAACTGACTGGAAGACAATATTAAAAACCGGTTTGTTATCTTTGACAAAAACATGGAAAATGATATCATTATTGCATAACGCAGAGAAGTGACATGATTTTATACAATCTGTGACCGCTAACATATCAATAAGCTCCACCCAAAATGATAAATAATGAACAGGTAGTTGTTAAAGTCAAACACACTCTAGTTACCAAGCAGCAGTGTATGTTTTTTGTTTCACACTAAAGACGTTTAAGACTGGTAGGTACTGGGTTCAGACCCCACCACTGGTTTTACAGACTCCCACCCAGGGTTGAGCGAGCTTTAATGACTCAATAGGTAGACCTGTGTAAGACCACTACACCAATGTCTCTCTCACTAAAATTTTGTTTTGTTTAACGACACCACTAGAGCACATTGATTTGGATGTCAAACATTTGGTAATTTACATAGTCTTAGAAAGGAAAGCCACTACATATTTCCATTAGTAACAAGGGATCTTTTATATGCACCATCCCACAGACAGAGTAGCACATACCACGGCCTTTGATATACCAGTCGTGGTGCACTGGATGGAATGAGAAATAGCCCAATAGGCCCACTGACGGGGCAGTTGATCCCAGACAGACCAAGCAAGCAATTTACCACTGGGCTATATCCCATCCCCTCTCTCATTAAGAACTAACCACTAACTTCAGTCCTGGACAGACAGCCCAGATGGACTGAATTTCAATAGTATGTAAGCATGACAATGGAAATGACCGACTGTAGGTTGAGTACCTCGTGACTGCCAGACACCACACAATGGTCTCCTTGTTTCTCTCCTGCCGCCCCACGGTCAGTCTCTGCAGGGCGTGGCCTGAACTCACACTCCACAGGCGGATGTTGTCCACCCCGCCGGTCACGATCACACCGTCCGCAGAGTGCCACGCAATCGACAGGATTCTACCTATAAAACAAAACATTTATCTTAAAATACAAGTCCATGAAATTAAATGTCTCGCTTGCCATAAAGTTATTCGATTTTGCTGATCATTGCATTCATAGATGTTTATCTCAGTGCACGAATAAATTAAAAATAATAATTCACATGCATTCTGATAAACATTCATAGGTGTTACTACACACCAAGTTTCATTGATGCTGACTTATAGTTTGTGACAAATGGAGTTAAATGTGAAACTAGAACGTAAAGCTAACACAAAAGCAGGTAGTAACAGCTTTGTTATAGTTGATTGTACAAATTACCACCAAAGACTGGGCTTTGTACAGCCACTTCAGTGTAATAGCAGTGTTCGAAATAAGCACTTGTCCATTTGTCCCGACATGTGAAAATCTGTTCGGACAAGAAAAATGTGCCTCAGTGTTGTCCAGTGGACAAGTGAAAATGTTCAGTGCAGTTTCATTTTGAACAATCACAAACATCATCCTGATACTTGAATAAAATAAACCATTTATTTGGACATGTGAAAATATTGGTGGACAAGTAGATTTCTAGATGTATTTGTCTGGTGGACTAGTAAAACATCCTGCTTATTTCTATCACTGAATAGGGCTATATTTACAAAGCCTGATTTTCATAAATTCTGCTCATAATGTCTAACACACCAATTTGGTTCTTTTTTAAATATCAATAGTCTTGTACTAAAACACCAATACTAAAAACACTGACAGTGAATATACACAAACAATCACAAAAGACAGAGCTTTGTATAATAGATAATTTTGGAAAACAAACCCCTTTTAGGTAAGGAAGGAAGGAAGGAAATGTTTTATTTAACAATGCACTCAACACATTTTATTTACAGTTATATGGCATCAGACATAGGACCATAGGACATTAAGGACCACACATATATCGAGAGAGGAAACCTGCTGTCGCCACTTCATTGGCTAATCTTTTCGATCAGCAGCAAGGGATCTTTTATATGCACCATCACACAGACAGGATAGTACATACCACGGACTTTGTTACCCCAGTTGTGGTGACTGGCTTTAGTGCCCTTCTAGGTAAGAGACCCACCTTCCTGCCTGTCTAAGGATCTGTGGTATTCCAGGACTCCAGTTTCTGTGTCGAACAGAACCACGCAGCCTTCTTCTGTACCCGCCTGTTAAAACACACAGGAATAGACCTTAGACCAGTAAACAGATAAATATCCAAACAGTTACCATAGCAAAGCACAATATTTCATGCTTAATAGCCCAGCTCAATTTTTCACGTCTTATCGTGACTGGAATAATGAAATTTGAAAATAACATTAGTTTTCAGAATATCCATATCCCATAAGCCCAACTCGATTCGAGTGTTTCAGACAAGATTTTCAATAAACATACTCTTTATATCATTTAAGTACAGTAAATACAAATAACTTTTAGTTTTGCGATAACAATACAAAACTTGTACATTTATTATGAATTAAGAGTTTCAAAACGCTTTTTGAATGTGACAGAATGTAGCTAGCGTCTTACAAATAATGACGCCATGTATCTTGTATGACGTCATACGGCAAAAGCCTTTCTAGGTTGACGATACTCAGTTTACTTACCCAAAAATGGAATAAATAATGTTTTTCCGAAAATTCCGTAGGATTGCAGAATAAAATAAATAACTGGTTACTGTCTTAAGATATCGGCTTTATCCTGCTCAGGTCGAATGACAAAGCCAATATCTTAAGACAGTAACCAGTTATTCCCTATATATAACAAGTTGTACGGTAATAAATTAATTTTCCACTTACAGCCAGCTGAGTTCCTTCAGAATTGCTAGTCAGGCACCAAACTGGTCCGCCATTCGATGCAACGGAAATCTGAAAATGAAAGCAAAGAATAAAATATATATAAACATAAAAAGAAGCACTGTTTAAAGTGAGAGTCTAAAGTATCATTTTATTGATTAGTCATTTAAAAAAATCAACATCAACATTAATTTCTGTATCAGTTAATGAATGAATGAATGAATGAATGAATGAATGAATGAATGACCCCAGCACAAAAAATACATCAGCTATTGGGTTTCAAATCTTTATCAGTGAACGAGATTTTTAAAAATATAATTTTGGTATACGGTGTGTCTACAGATTTGAAATGAAAATAAAGGAGATAACTCTGAACGTTTTATTTGCAGCCATGGGGGGGGGGGGGGTGGGGGTGAGTTCAAGAAGGGGAGATGTCCCCTCTTTTTGTCTGTCGAAATTTTTGAGAAAAAAAACAAGTGCCCTGAAGAAATCTGTCCACAATCTATAAGATTTCTTCCAAATGAACTTCCTATCATTCAGGTGAGTCAAAGCCTACATGAAGTGAATTTCATAAAAAAAAACCCTCTGGATATGGCCCCTTTATTTTGGGATCATTTGTAACTTTCATTGCCAAAATGTACCTTTTATATCCCTCGCCCTTTCTAGTTCTTCAATGCAAATTCAGCTTGAATGGGGATACCCCAACCCTTATCTTTAGCCGTATCTAGAATACATACAGGTAGAGGGCCAGTACCATATGGAGGACCAGTAGCCGAAGGCAGGCTGTACAATTGTCTTCAAAAGTTTTAATGTTTTTCGATGAGAAAAAAAGCCCTATCTTGTTACACCATAGATGGAGAGCTATACACGTAAATGATTGCCAAAAAAAATATGCTGTCAGTTGATCTCATTAAAAACAATAGGGATTACACAGGTTAATTGATGTGTACACAGACATGTTAGTGAGTTGATCTCAATGAAGATGCCTGTAACTCGGATTTAACAAAAAACTACACAGACGTGTGTTATTAGGAAAGTTAATATTTCAAAGGGAGGCCACTCACATTAATTTAATGTCGCATTTTAGTTTGCCCGCTGTTGCTTGCATTAATTTAGGGACACGTTAATTTCAGGATCTACAGTAGTCATCAGAGGAAACCCACTACATTTTCCCATTAGCAGCAAGGGATCTTTTACATGCACTTTCCCACAGACAGGATAACACATACCACGGTCTTCGACCAGTTGTGGCGCACTGGTTGGAATGTGAAAAAAAACAATCAGTTGAATAGATACACTGAGGTGGTTCGATCCTGCGATTCAAGCATTCAACTGACTGAGCTAAATCCTGCCCTGGTAGTAAAAGATGCTTGCTGTTATATCCCAAACTAGCAGCATCGCCTGTCATTCTTCTCTGACCTAACCAGTGCCCCATTACTGGAATTCATATAAAAGGCTGTGGTATGTACTGTCTCGGCTGTGGGAAAGTGCATGTTAAAGATTCCTTGCTATCAATGTAAGAATGTAGCAGGTTTTGTAAGACAATGTATCAAAAATTACCAAAATGTTCAACATGTAATAGCCGATGTTTAATAAATCAATGTGCTTTAACAATGTCGTTTTTCTATACATGTATATCTCAAAATTGGCTAAAACTGAATTATTTCCATTGTGAACCCTAGGCATACATATATACAGACTAAAACACTGAATGTAGTACATTTAATTCTATATGTTCTTAAAGAGACTGTCCGGAGTTTTCAACCATTGTTAACATGTTGCTGACTCACAAACACTTTTTAACGACTATAAATTACATATTAAAATTAAATACATTTTTTCTGTATAAAATATCAATGGCTGTATATTAAAAATCTGTTTTTGGCCATCCTAGTGTTTGTACTAGATCAAATGTCATTTTATTTCCCAATATATATTTTTTCCCTTCGTTTGAAATCTTTGGGATACCAAATCCAGTATGGGATATCTACAACTATTAAGACGACCTAAAAAACACATTGAATATACAGACACTGATATCCTACACAAGAATATCTAAAGTATTTAGTATGTAATTTTAAAAGTCATCAGACCCTACCAGATTTTATTAAACGGAAACACCAAAAAAAATAGTTTGTTTTATTTAACAACACAACTAGAGCCCATTGATTTATTAATCATCGGCTATTGAACATCAAACATTTAGTAATTTTGACATATAGTCTTACAAAGGAAAGCTGCAACACATTTTCATTAGTTGCAATGGATCTTTTATATGTACCATCCCACAGACAGGGTAACACATACCACGGCCTTTGATATACCAGTTGTGGTGACTGGCTGGAACGAGAAATAGCCCAATGGGCTTACCGATGGGGATCCATCTGAAACTGACTGCACATCAAGCGAGTGCTTTACCACTGGGCTACATTTGACCCTAAGGAAACACCACAACAGTCTCTTGTTATGTCATCTGTGAGATTTGATTTAGTAGCACACGTTTTTCACTGGGATTGTTACCTTTGGTTGCAGTCTCAAGAGATCATACTCTGTGACATTTCCATCCAAACCGGCTGAATAGAGTCGCTTCCCTTGCCACACAAGAGCTTCCACTGAAAATCCCTCACTGGCCGGAATGATCTAGGACAAAAATTAAAGTAAATTAATGCTAGTATTAATGTTAATGGTAATCAGATATAATATTGCAATCAATCAATAAAAAATAAATAAATAAAAGTTAATGTTTAATGACACCACTAGAGCACACTGATTTATTAACCATCAACTATTAGATGTCAAACACTTGATAATTCTGACTAAGTCTTGGAGAGGAAACCCACACCATTTTTACATTAGTAGCAAGGGGTCTTTAATATATGCACTTTCCCACAGACAGGACAGCACAAACCACAGTCTTTGATAGAACAGAATTATCTAGGAGTAAATCAATATCAATATTAGTGTTAAAAATCAGTTAAAATATTGCGATCGATCAGTCTACACAAAATGATTAATGATTGATTAGAAAACACAACTCACATATATTTACTGTATGAGACAAAGTCGAATCATTTTGAACAAAACCCTGAAACCAATCACTGTCAAAACAGATAGGCCTACACATATTCCTGTAACAGTGTTGGTATAAAGTGCTCCTGCTGGGAGTAACTAGTGGGAATTTCCCTATTAGATCAGTTGGCAGAGAGTTAAGACTCTCACACCTGAGGGCCTCTGGTTCAAATCTCCTCAATAGAGGCTGACTGATCTGTTACATTTGGAATGAAGATAGGGACACAGTGTGTTCTAACAAGAATACAATTATAACCCAAACAGGATCCGGAACAGTTCAACTACCCGTGGCCCACATGTCCGGGATGTAGCTTCACTTCAGTGAGGAGTACGTAACAGTGTTAGTATTTAAACAGTGAAAATCTGCTCAGATAAGCAAAATGTACCTCAAATGGTTGTCCAGTGGACAAGTGAAAATGTTCAATGCAGTTTAATTTTGAGCAATCAAAAATAAAGTCCCTGTACTTGAATAAAACAAAACATTTATTTGGACAAGTGAAAATATTGCTGGATAAGTAAATTTCTTGATGTACTTGTCCGGTGAACAAATGTAGCTAGTGAAATTTACCTATCACTGATAGGGTGCTCCAACTGATGTACTTGATAAAGTGCTCCAACTGGTAGCTAGTGAAATTTCTTGATGTACTTGTCCGGTGAACAAATGGAAAATTCTGCTTATTCCAATCACTGATAAAGTGCTCCAACTGGCAGTAGCTAGTGAAATTTACCTATCACTGATAAAGTGCTCCAACTGGCAGTAGCTAGTGAAATTTACCTATCACTGATAGGGTGCTCCAACTGGCAGTAGCTAGTGAAATTTACCTATCACTGATAGGGTGCTCCAACTGGCAGTAGCTAGTGAAATATCACTGATAGGGTGCTCCAACTGGCAGTAGCTGATTTACCTATCACTGATAGGGTGCTCCAACTGGCAGTGATAGGGTGCTCCAACTGGCAGTGGAATTTACCTATCACTGATAGGGTGCTCCAACTGGCAGTAGCTAGTGAAATTTACCTATCACTGATAGGGTGCTCCAACTGGCAGTAGCTAGTGAAATTTACCTATCACTGATAGGGTGCTCCAACTGGCAGTAGCTAGTGAAATTTACCTATCACTGATAGGGTGCTCCAACTGGCAGTGGAATTTACCTATCACTGATAGGGTGCTCCAACTGGCAGTGGAATTTACCTATCACTGATAGGGTGCTCCAACTGGCAGTAGCTAGTGGAATTTACCTATCACTGAACTGGCACCTATCACTGATAGGGTGCTCCAACTGGCAGTGGAATTTACCTATCACTGATAGGGTGCTCCAACTGGCAGTGGAATTTACCTATCACTGATAGGGTGCTCCAACTGGCAGTAGCTAGTGAAATTTACCTATCACTGATAGGGTGCTCCAACTGGCAGTGTAGCTGTGAATTTACCTATCACTGATAGGGTGCTCCAACTGGCAGTAGCTAGTGGAATTTACCTATCACTGATAGGGTGCTCCAACTGGCAGTAGCTAGTGAAATTTACCTATCACTGATAGGGTGCTCCAACTGGCAGTAGCTAGTGAAATTTACCTATCACTGATAGGGTGCTCCAACTGGCAGTAGCTAGTGAAATTTACCTATCACTGATAGGGTGCTCCAACTGGCAGTGGAATTTACCTATCACTGATAGGGTGCTCCAACTGGCAGTAGCTAGTGAAATTTACCTATCACTGATAGGGTGCTCCAACTGGCAGTAGCTAGTGAAATGAAAACTTTACCTATCACTGATAGGGTGCTCCAACTGGCAGTAGCTAGTGAAATTTACCTATCACTGATAGGGTGCTCCAACTGGCAGTAGCTAGTGAAATTTACCTATCACTGATAGGGTGCTCCAACTGGCAGTAGCTAGTGAAATTCACTGATAGGGTGCTCCAACTAGTAGCTAGTGAAATTTACCTGATAGGGTGCTCCAACTGATAGGGTGCTCCAACTGGCAGTAGCTAGTGAAATTTACCTATCACTGATAGGGTGCTCCAACTGGCAGTAGCTAGTGGAATTTACCTATCACTGATAGGGTGCTCCAACTGGCAGTGAAATTTACCTATCACTGATAGGGTGCTCCAACTGGTAGTAGCTAGTGGAATTTACCTATCATTGATAGGGTGCTCCAACTGGTAGTAGCTAGTGGAATTTACCTATCACTGATAGGGTGCTCCAACTGGCAGTAGCTAGTGAAATTTACCTATCACTGATAGGGTGCTCCAACTGGTAGTAGCTAGTGGAATTTACCTATCATCACTGATAGGGTGCTCCAACTGGCAGTGCTAGTGAATTTACCTATCACTGATAGGGTGCTCCAACTGGTAGTAGCTAGTGGAATTTACTTATCACTGATAGGGTGCTCCAACTGGCAGTGGAATTTACCTATCACTGATAGGGTGCTCCAACTGGCAGTGGAATTTACCTATCACTGATAGGGTGCTCCAACTGGCAGTGGAATTTACCTATCACTGATAGGGTGCTCCAACTGGCAGTAGCTAGTGGAATTTACCTATCACTGATAGGGTGCTCCAACTGGCAGTAGCTAGTGAAATTTACCTATCACTGATAGGGTGCTCCAACTGGCAGTGGAATTTACCTATCACTGATAGGGTGCTCCAACTGGCAGTAGCTAGTGGAATTTACCTATCACTGATAGGGTGCTCCAACTGGCAGTGGAATTTACCTATCACTGATAGGGTGCTCCAACTGGCAGTAGCTAGTGAAATTTACCTATCACTGATAGGGTGCTCCAACTGGCAGTAGCTAGTGAAATTTACCTATCACTGATAGGGTGCTCCAACTGGCAGTAGCTAGTGGAATTTACCTATCACTGATAGGGTGCTCCAACTGGCAGTAGCTAGTGAAATTTACCTATCACTGATAGGGTGCTCCAACTGGCAGTAGCTAGTGGAATTTACCTATCACTGATAGGGTGCTCCAACTGGCAGTAAATAGTGGAATTTACCTATTAGTCACCGAAAGTTTGTTTTGTTTAACACCACCACTAGAGCACATTGAAAAATTAATCATGGGCTATTGCATGTCAAACATTTGGTAATTCCGACATGTAGGCATCAGAAGAAACCCGCTAGTTTTCCTAATGCAGCAATTACCTATTGGCTTAAAAAGTGCTGGACTCTCATACAAAGGGTCCGTGGTTCGAATCCCTTTAGTGGACGTTGATTTATCTGTCACATTCTTAAAGCCTGTAACCTACATTGTAGCCACAAAAATCATATATAAAATCTTTAAGTTTACTTTAGAGAACTCACAAACTCTTCTAATTTCTAACAGTTGAACAGAGTTACCTTTTCTTGATACCAATCTTCAGTGATGCTCCAGATTTCAACGGAACCATCAGACCTGGAAATCAGAAAAAGTAAAGTTTGCTTTGTTTAATGACACCACTAGAACACATCGATTAAATAACCATCAGCTATTGGATGTCAAACATTTGATCATTCTGACACAGTCTTCCCAGGAAACCTGTTATATTTTCCCATTAATTTTAAATACATGTCCTTTCCCCAAGACATACATTTGTACCATAGCTCTTCAGTTAGGGCAGTATAATAATAATCTTTCATATACTTGTTAATTGATATTATGAAGGGGAATGTTTCTCTCTACTTGTGTTAATTTTAAATAATAATTAAAAACAAATATCAAGAAAACTTTGAACTTCACTTGCCATCTTTCCAAGACCCAACTAAATGCTCTATTACCTGTATTCATCAAAAAGAATCGTCCCATCCCTAACACACATACGATCATTTATAATAATTAAATTTCAATTTTCACTTACCGCGACAGTGCAAACTTCTTGTGAGTTGGCTCATATGCAAGTGAGTGAATGGCCTTGGGTACATACTCAAAGAATCGTACGTGATGCACTCTGAACTCCCCCATTGTGTAATAATGTTAAAGCACCAGGCTGAAAGAGACAAAATACACAAATAAATTAAACCATACACAGTGCTTCTAGATTATGGCAGACCCACTCCCATGGCTAGTGATATTCAATGTTGGGCTAGTAAGTAACTAAAATTGCCATGCCCGATGGCTAGTGGAAAAAAAGAGAGTCAAATGTTGCAGTTAAGTCTTATTTTGTAAATATGAATATCCTGCGACCACCCCAACCCCCCAATGTTAGTGTTTTAAGCTCCATCTGCCTCTTTGGGTGACATATCTTATTATTTAGTACAATTGTATTAACTTAGTAAAGTAGGGCTAGTGAACTTTTAATCATGGCTAATAAAAAATTTAAATCACTGATCCTATGGCTAGTGGATTAAAAAAAAATTCTAGAAGCCCTGTCATACAACCCTGGCAATCAGCAATAATATTAATACATCTAGACAGAACCACACATCAGTTGTTTTGTCATGTTATCTGTTACACAAGTTTATAGTCCACAAGAATATTATATCACGAGACAGCATACAAATTACAATAATTTAGTTCTTGTTTTATTTTATTTTTTATTATTATTTTCTATTAAATAATTTGTTGACAAAAAAAACAAAACGCAGACATTTTGTCCTACAGGCTGGTTTATATTTGTAGCTATAAGTGTTTTCGTCACTGACGTCTGCATCTAGGCTTAAATCTACGTTCACCTGGAAACAATAGTGGATTAACTATGTGTCAGAGTCAGGCTTGTTGACTGGAGTTTTTGTAAAGTCTCCATAATATTATCTTTTGGATATGAGTACATGTAAATGCTTGTGATAAATTATATGCACACGCATTTTTAAAATGTGATTTATGAAGATCATTAATAAAAAATCATAAGCTGGGCCTGTTTCAATGTTTGAATGCGCCAAACTGCATGGTGTGATCATACAGAATGGTTAGGATAAGAGGGTCACATTGTTGAGGCATGCTACTTTCGTTGCTTGTCACGATTAGCCAGGGAACATTTTGTTTTTATAAACTTGATTAACGGTATTTCTAGTCAATTAAAAATTGATTAGCAACTACTGTTTAATGTTTTAAAATTGTGTAGCAATCTATGAAAGTTGAGTAGCAAATCGTGACCTGAAACACCTGTACCTGGTGATGTATCATAGGCTATCCCAGTGTCGAGAGACTGACCAGTACCCTGTAACCAGCATAAGTGCGACAACAATTAAAATAATATGCTTAACAGGCCTGTAAGTTTAACTGGACATCCTAATAGAGAGCTAGAGGGATATACATGTAGGTATGTAGTTTGCATTAAATGGGAAGGTTTGAAAACTACCCCTGGTGCTCTATGCAAAAATATGTCACGTCATAATTTCCATCCAAGTGATCAGCCATGTGTGCATCAAAATTGGTTCCAAAACTAGGGCAAAGTTTAACATACATGCATGGAAAACACACACATGTATGTAACCATGTCATTAATTTGTACATAACATTTTGTATTACCCCAGTGGTCACTCATAACTGGGAAAATATTTTTTCATATTTTCTCAGTGAAAAATGTTCTGCATTGTTGTAGGAACAATTACTTAAGTATTGGACAATCTTATGCTTACAAACCAATGACCATGTCGGTACTAAAGATGATGTCATCACGATTGGGCAAACAGACAAAATGGCGACATGTAGTTTAAAGTGTTCACATTTACAGCTCTTGGTTTTCATTGCTAAATTTGTAATGAAATGCTATTTTAATTCAATTCATTATATATATTTGAATAAATAGAACTTTTTTTTTAATTATATAAGAATGTGAATAAAATACAAAGTTAAAGCAATACTGAAAACAGCGTGTTTACATTGTACCTACTAGTATATATAGTTCAGGCCCTAATCTAGAATTGAAAAAGTAGAAGTTACTTCTGCCTTCTCAGAAGAATGGGGAGAAGTTTGATAAAATTAGGTGAAGTGAACATTTATCGGTACATTTCATAATGTTTCGCCATGTCCATTGTTCAATCAGAAAAATTCACTCAGTTCTAAGTGTAATATTTAAATGAAACAATTGTATGTTTCATTAAAAACGTGATAAAATGAAAGTAATAATGAGTATGTGCTGACATTACTGAAAACTGAAATGGCCATGGATTAACAATGCTTGACTGGTCACAGCAAACAGTGTGAATGCGTCATTGTACAGTCTGGCGCTAAAGAAAAACCACTGTCTGACATATGGCGACAAGTGAACAAGTCCGGGTGGATCGATTCCCGTCATTGGGCTATTTCTCATTCCAGCCAGTGCACAATGACTGGTATATCAAAAGGCTGTGGTATGTACTACTCTATCTGTGGGATGGTGCATATATAAAAGATCCCTTGCTGCTAATCGAAAAGAGTAGCCCATGAAGTGGTGATAGCGGGTTTCCTCTCTCAATATCTGTGTGGTTCTTAACCATATAACTTTAAATTATTATAACCGTACATAAAATGCGTTGAGTGCATCGTTAAATAAAACATTTCTTTCTTTTCTTTCCACTAAATGGATTTCTGGATCCACCATAGTTCATCAAGATTAACTTTGGCTACAAGTGCAGGTAGTGCTTGCACTTGTAGCCAAAGTAACGTAAAGTTAATCTTGATGAACTAGATCCACCACCGCTTGGGACATAAATTTGATAACTGGACACTCGTTTATTATCCTCTATTTAATGTATAAGGTTAACACAAATGTATTCACACATAAGTGAACAAGTGCGTTTGTGCTGAACTTTTGTATGTACGGTGTGTGCATATGTGACGAGTGAGGGGAATTGTCGCATTTTACTTTTTTAGTCACACTGGCTCATTCGTTCGTCTACCACACAGCATTTTTCAAGTAAGGTAATCATAAACTGTTGTTGACTTATCAAACCGCATCCGTGATTTATATAGAAATACTGATAGCATTCGTTTAGTTCTCAGTTACCTTAATTTGAAGGTGAACACAAAATAAACAGCTTCATAAACACAGCCACATGTTCATGGAAGCAGCCATGACACTTTAAGTGAACTGTGATTGGTCGAAGACTACTCCACTGGTTAAAATCGCTGTAGCAAATAAAAGAACTGGTTTGCTTAATTTGGCGCGAAACGTTTGTACTTTCGTTATGACATTCGTCAACTAAGTAGAAACTGTTTTGTTGTTTAGTTTTTACTAGTAATTCATATTGTTTAGATTAAGTTAATTTTGTGACATACATCCAAGGCTCCAATGGTTCAGGTGTTTATTAAAATGTACGTTAGTTGTGTGCATGTTCGATAGTAAACAATGTTTCATAATGTTTCCAGTCGTTTGCAGAAATTTTAGCAGTGTGTGTGTGTGTGTGTGCAGGTAAGGGAGGGGTGGTATCTAGACTGTGGAGAGCGAATTTATAAGGGGTCCAATCGAAACATGCTTCCTCAGAATATGTATTGAAAAAAATAAAATTGCTTGAAAAGGGGGTTGCACCTCGCATACGCATTTGGATTTTGTTTTTCAATAAATTTATACTAATGAAAATGAAAGAGGAACACAAAAGGAGTAACAATTTTTAAAAATCCCATTAGTGATTTCCCTAGAAATTTGGCAAGGCACGGTAGACCAAACACTTTGGGGGCATTTTCACCATTTTCGGGGCACTTGTATTTCATTAAAAATACACAAGAATTAATTGAAATAAACATTAATGTAATTCATGTGCTTGCTTTAATAAATGAATGGCAAAAGATATAAAAGGAATATTTTATTGATTAATAACACCTTTTTTGGTGTTTTATAAAGGCAATTTTAGAATTAATTACTGAAAAAGGGAAGCATGGTGCTGATGAAGGCAAGATGGTGTTAGACTATTGAGGCTTGGTGCTGCACCATGCTAAAACAAGCTAGAGAAAACACTACCCATACTAGTGATATTGGCCACATATTTGCATAATTAACTCAATAATATAAAAATTGTAATGTTTTCACTTGGCTTAAATTTAAAGTACACACTAACACACACACACACACACAAATGCAATCTAATGTAGCATATCAAGTAAAGTCAAGAGGGGAGGTAATGGAGCAGCTGAAGATTAATTTCAAATTTTGATTTTCAGATGAGAAAGGGAAGTGCATTAATTACATGTATTTTCAGTTGGGGGTGCCTCTTTGTCAGCAGGGCTTGTAGAATTTTTATAAAATCCACTAGCCGTGGGATCATTAATTTTAGAAATTTACTAACCACAATTAAAAATTCACTAGCCCTACTTTACTTAAAGTTAATACAATTTTTCTAAATACTAGTAATAATCAAATATGCTTAAAAACACTAACATTGGGGGGGGGGGGGGGGGGTTGGGATGTGGGTGGGATATTCATATTAGCAACATTTGACCAAAACAAATTCACTAGCCATCGGGCATGGCAATAGGAGTTATTGACTAGCCCAACACTGAATATCACTAGCCATGGGAGTGGGACTACCATAATCTAGAAGCCCTGGTCAGTAGGGATGAACAGTTCGAATCCAACCTTATTAGATTTTGCAATAACAAGGCTTCTAGATTATGATAGCTCAACTCCCATGATTAGTGATATTTAGTGTTGGGCTAATAAATAATTACAATTGCCATGCCCAAAGGCTAGTGAAAAAAAGTTATTAAATGCTGCATTTAAGTCTATTTGGTAAATGTGAATATCCTGCCCCATCCCTACCCACCCACCCCCCCCCCACCCCCACTCTTAGTGGTTTTAATTTCTATCTCCCTCTTTAGGTAACATATCCGATTATTACTCTTAGTAAAATTGTATAAAATAAAGTAGAGCTAGTGAATTTGTAATCATGGCTAGTAAATTTTATAAATCACTGATCCCATGGCTAATGGATTTTATAAATCACTGATCCCATGGCTAATGGATTTTATAAATCACTGATCCCATGGCTAATGGATTTTATAAATCACTGATCCCATGGCTAATGGATTTTATAAATCACTGATCCCATGGCTAATGGATTTTATAAATCACTGATCCCATGGCTAATGGATTTTGTAAAAATTCGAGAAGCTCTGGCAATAATATACCTTTATGAAATAGTAAATCAAATAACTTTTCTTTTGTATATAATAAAAAAATGAAGAAAGCAATTAACTGAGATTGTATCTTTAATGTCTTTAATTGTTTTGTTTCTTTTGTCTGTTACAAAATGTTTTAAAATGCCTAGCAATAAATTCACTTTTAAAATAGCATATACATTAGAAAATAAGTAAAAACTTTTTTATTTGTTGTCTTGATATCTGGTTTTCAGTTGTATTTTTTTCAACTATTTTTAGGCCCAGCGATGGCAGCTGTCCTGAGTGGGCTATTCTTGACGTGCAGGGAGACTTGGAGACGAGACACAACGTCCCGCTCAGCGGCAAGTTCATCGGAGATCTTCATTTCACACACAAAGTAAATATAGTAAAACCCCTCCAAACCGGACGTTTTTTAAATTGCCTTTTGTAAATTCCGTACAAATAGGGCGGAACGTAGCTCAGTGGTACAGCGCTCGCCTGATGCGTGATCAATCTAGGATCAATCCCCATCGGTAGCCCCATTGGGCTATTTCTTGTTCCAGCCAGTGCTCCACAACTGGTGTAACAAAGGCTATGGTATGTACTATCCTGTCTGTGGGATGGTGCATATAAAAGATCCCTTGCTGCTAATTGAAAAGAGCAGCCCATGAAGTGGCGACAGTAGCAGGGCTAGCTCTTGGTCAGCAGAACATTTTGCCAAATTGTCTACTAAACTACAACAATTTCAGAAACAGTTATTTTCTAACAAAATATCACGAAATTAATTCGGCAAATTAAAATAAAATTCGCCAATTGTTTTTCAAATTGGCAAATTTGACAAGTGCCAGAGCTAGCCCTGCAGTAGGTTTCCTCTCTCAATATCTGTGGTCTTTAACCATATTTCTGATACCATATAACTGTAAATAAAATGTGTTGAGTGCGTCGGTAAATAAAACATTTCCTTCCTTCCATACAAATGTACTGAAGAACAAAAGAAACGTGAATGTAAAGCTTGTTTTGTTTAGTTTAAATTATTCAGCTTGAATTCCATTAATGTTTTGTTTATTAATTTTATCCATGTCTTGAGAACATTTTAAGCCCATTTTTAGTGTTTATCAAATTAGTTTTATCATGACAAAAGATACATATTGTATTGTCATTCGGTATATATATATAGAGGATTCGTAACAAGTATTTTTTAATGTAGAAAATATCAATCAAGCCTTATGTTAATTGGCATTTGTCGAGGCTTTGCCAAGACAAATACCAATTAACTAGACGAGGTTGATATTTTGCTCATTAAAAAACACAAGTAGCGAATTCTATTTATTCTATAACACTTCTAAAATAAGATTTCAATTCAATTTTTAGTAAATCACAGTAATAAAGTTGCCGCCATCGGTAATATATATATTTTTTAATTTAACTTTTAAAAAATAGTTCATAATCATACAGTTAATACAATAACTTTACATAACAGATCCAATGTTTATAAATAAATATATGAATGTGAAATGTATACACAAAATACTAATAACAATATCAATACTAGTCCTGTCCTTAAACAGTCCTAAAAGCAGTATTCAAAATACAGAAAAAAAAGTCCACCCCCACAACATATGGACATTATAAATTAAAAAGATCTACACAGTCGGACCTCATTATCTCAATCTATGTAAGCTCATTATCCCAGGCTAGTTTCATCTCAGTCCACAGTTACCTCAAATCTTGGACCATTTTGTTCATTCCCTTCAACATCGAGATAACAACGTTTGACTGCATATATATAATTAATCCTTGAATAAATTGTGACATACATGTATAGACCAGAATTTTACAAACTTACCATAATTGCAACAAGAGAATGCCACGCTTTTTGTTACATTATAATATAGACTCAGCTCCTTTTGTATCCATGTAAAATCTGGGATGAGACACTTTAAATGACTTTTAAATATTAACCGTTTAGTTATTAATATAATAGCATTAATAGGATCATTGTTACTCATCTTAAATCCCAAAATTATATTTTCTTTTGTAAAGTTCATTATTATACCAGTTTTTTGTTGCATCCAAAGCTTTAATTGTTCCCAAATATGCCTAACGTCATTACATTCCCAAAATAGGTGTATTAGTGTGGATATTTCATGTTTACAGAAGGAGCAAAGAGGTGAATCAATATATCCTATGTTATGTAAAAACTTATTTGTAGGCAATATCCTATGAATAATCTTGTACTGATACCATCTTAATTCTGTACTATCTATGCAGTGAAAAGGTATTGTATTTACCGTTTTCCAATCATCATCATCATATTTGAAATTTAATTCTTTTTCCCATTTTAAATTAAATTTATATTTTAAAAATCTCGAATCCAATAAAATATTGTAAAAATGTTTACTGCCTTTACAATTTATCTTAAGATTCGAATTATTATAGGGAAAAATAGGATTTTGCAACTTTCTTTTGAATTTTTTTATTTGCAATACTGCTTCACTGCACTTAAAAGATCATGGTATTTTAAAAAGTTGACATCAAGATTATAAATGTTTTTAAATTGTGGGAATGTAATAAATAATCCACTGTCATCTAATAAATCATTTATAAATCTAATTCCTATCTTGTGCCAACTGTCATAAAACACTGATTTATTATCTACTTTAATGTCATCATTAAACCATATATATTGAGACTGGACATCATTTTCACAAACAAATTAATTTTTACATTTTTTAAGATAGATGCACCAAGATAAAAGAGTATCTCTCCAATTTTTTATTTTTTTTATGGTTGGTAAAATATTTTCTTCTATATATTTTGAATCAAATTCCATAATATTTTCTAACATATTGACTTCACCAAAAATAAGAGATCTATACATACAAGCCTTTTAATCATAGCAATTTTTTGTGCCATAATAAATGTTTGAATATTTGGTACTTTAATTCATCCATCTCTAATAATAATTAATTTGTATATGTTTAACTCTGTCAGGTTTATCCTTCCAAATAAAATTTAAAAACTTTACCATCGGTAATATATATACTACTCAAAAGAATTTAAGGGTCAAAAATTTATAACCAAATAAGTTTCAGAGTGTATTAGATTGATGATGTAAACTACACCAAAAATTTAATTTATTGTTCCATATTTACAAAAAAACACAAATAAACGTCACTGTATACAAGAAAGTCACATGACATGCTGTCAAAGTTGAAGGTTGTCAAACATGGATTTTACACATCAGAACATTCGTTTAATAGTGTGTGAATCCACCCCTGGCGCGAATACACTCGACACATCGTTGCCTCATGCTGTTGATCAGACGTCTGAAGAACTCTTGGGGAATGGCCTGCCACTCTGCCATAAGAAGTTGACCCAGATCATGAAGGTTGGCCGGAGGGGCATGGTTATCCCGAACTCTCCTGCCTAATTCGTCCCAGGCGTGCTCTGTTGGGGCCAAGTCAGGCGAATATGCTGGCCAATCCATCCTGGCGATACCTTGTTGTCTGAGAAAGTCCGTTACCACCCTGGCGCGGTGGGGTCTGGCATTGTCATCCTGCAGAACTGCCCCGCCACCAATCTGCTGAAGGCCTGGGAGAACCAACGGCCGGATAATCTCATTCAGATAGCGGATTCCATTCAGATTGCCATCCACCACATAGAGGTGGGTCCTGTGGTGGATAGAGATGCCGCCCCACATCATGACGCTGCCACCACCGAACCGGTGACGTTGTCTAACGTTAACGTCAGCGAAGCGCTCCCCAGGACGTCTGTAGACACGAACCCGACCGTCGTTGAACTGGAGACTAAACCTGGACTCATCAGTGAACATCACTCGACCCCACTGAACACGTTGCCACCGCAGATGAAGTGTGCACCAGTGACGTCTGGCCGTTCTGTGACGTGGTAGGAGTGGTGGTCGAACAGCCTGGCGACGGCAGCGTAGATTATTGGCTCTCAGACGATTGCGTATGGTTTGATCAGACACTCGAGTTCCAGTCGCAGTCCGCAGATTGTCACGTAATCGGCGTGCAGTGGTTGTGCGTTGACGTAGAGCCATATTGGTGATGTAGCGGTCCTCTCTATTTGTAGTGCTTCGGGGTCTTCCCGAACGTGGACGATTTCGAACAGAATTCGTTGCTTGGTACCGTTGCCACAGTCGGCCAACGACTCTCTGACTGACACCAAGTCTCAGAGCAACATTTATTTGCGTATTGCCATCCTGAAGCCAAGCAATAGCCCTTCCTCGATCTTCGATAGTCAGTTGACGTCGTACCATTGTCGAATTTGGAGTGTGCACCGTACACGAACGCAAGCTCCAATTATACGGAAATTCAGCATTGGGAACATGGAATACACATGCAAAGCGTGCAAATGAAGCCCTTTGTGAAAAAGCAAGTTATGGGCACTTAGCAGACCTTTCGCTTTCGCCCTAATTTACGTGCAAATGTAAGCATGTTTTCGCCATTAGAACTAGTCGACAGTGTCAATGACAGTGGATTTTAATTCATTATGGGTTGCTTAGACCCACTTTCATCAAAATGGAACAATACCATGCGTGACATTACGGTCTAGCTAATATAATTGACATTCAGAAAATAAGTCGAAAATATCGTCTGACCCTTAAATTCTTTTGAGTAGTATATATAACATCACGATTAGCATAAATTAGTTTGACATAAAATATTTTAACTAAATCTTTGAAAACGTTACGCTCAGGTACACAGGTCTTGTTGGCTTGTAAGCAAATGACACATCCACAGCAACACATTACCTAGAGACCTCCCACATTTGCCTACCATCATTAACTGGGTTAATACACTAAAATTATCACATGGGTTTATGACATGGATATCATAAGTAAGTTATAGGATAAATATATGTAGTAGGTGGTTAATATCTAAACATTGTTAAAGTCTCGAATCTGGATTTTTGAAGTTGCATGCCGTAAACACTGTTCCAAGATAAGTTTAAAAACCCCACAATTTTTCTGTATTCGGACAAACTTGCTTATAACTAACCATTTTATTCAACCACAATTATTATTTTTTAATTTAGACTTTCACTTTCTCGATCTGATTTTATTTTGGGGGGAGTGGTGGTGGTGGTGGTTGTTTTGGGTTTTTTTAACAGTTGTGTAGTACAGAGAATAAAGGACTCCAAAATGGCAGGGTAGAATGGTGCATCATGTCAAGGAAAATGAACCTTTAAATATTTAAATTTACTCAAGTTTAAATTTAACGGTTTGTCTCTCTTTCTCTCTCTCTCGTAGGATGCACCCGTTCTCCTCATTGGACATCACATTTTATACGGAAAGGTCGTCGACCTTGAAAAACCACTGGCCGTACTCATCAAAAACATTTCTGCTGACTCAGCAATGGAAACCAACCAATCGGACGACACCAGTAACACCACCGACCAATCGGACGACACCAGTAACACCAAATACACAATTCAAGCGGTTATCAAGAAGAAATTATTGTTCAAAACTAGACCGAAACCCATTATTGCAAACGTTCCCAAGAAAGTGTGAAATTAAATGCGTAACAATATGTGACCTAAGTAATTGAGAGATTACTCCCTGGCTCTTTTGGCAATAGCTGGCAGATGGGGGAATTGATCGGGCAAGTAAAACAGAAAAGAGACAGATTGATTTTGGTAACTGTTCTATATTGCACCAATAGTCCGTGATGGGTAATTGTTTCAGTGTGTGTGTGTCGTAAGATTGAATAAAACCTTAAAGAGGTTTCTGGAAGCCCCGGTCTGTCTCTAATTTTATTGATGTGTGGCATTAGTTGTATGAACCGGGATAAATGTGGAAAGTGCAATGTCCTGTAAGGCATTGACCTTCCTTACATACTGTGCACTGTAAAAGAATTTGGAATAAACTTTTATTAAGGAAATATGTACTTTGTTCTTGGAAACCTGAAATAATGATTATTTTCATCACGGTCGGTCTAGGATTGATGTCTGTTGATGGGCTATTTCTCGTTCCAGCCAATGCACCACAACTGGTATATTAAAGGCTGTGGTATGTGCTATCCTGTCTGTGGGATGGTGCATATAAATGATCACTTGCTACTAATGGAAAACTAGCAGGTTTCATCTCTATGACTGCCAAAATGACCAATGTTTGATGTCCAATAGCCGATGATTAACAAAATCAGTTGCTCTAGTGGTGTCGTTAAACAAAAACAAAACAAACTTTAACTTTACTAACCACATGGGGCACTAGCCAAGGCTTCTGTAACGGCTAGTGACTTTTTCAAACATTTGACAAACACTGACGTCAGAGACAAACATTACAAAATTGTGCCCAATAGCAGCACTCTGCATATCTGGCAATATTAAAATTCTGTTGAACAAAACCATTAACACACACTGATTCATTAATCATCGGCTGTTTGGTAATTCTGACGCATAAGTCTTCAGAAGAAACAACACCATTAACGCACACTGATTCATTAATCATCGGCTGTTTGGTAATTCTGACGCATAAGTCTTCAGAAGAAACAACACCATTAACGCACACTGATTCATTAATCATCGGCTGTTTGGTAATTCTGACGCATAAGTCTTCAGAAGAAACAACACCATTAACGCACACTGATTCATTAATCATCGGCTGTTTGGTAATTCTGACACATACGTCTTCAGAAGAAACCTATATTTTGTGTTAGCAGCCAGGATGTTTTACACAAACGTTTCCACACAGGACAGCACATACCACACTATTTGATATACCAGTCGTGAGCCACTGGGTGGGAAGAGGACAGAACCCAGTCTAGAGTATGGGTCCACCATGAGGATTTGATCCTTTGACCGAAGCAGTGAAGCACCTAAGGCGAATGCTCTACCAACCGAGCTAGATGCCACCTTGTAAGGCAATAAAGTCTTAGCCAATCTAAAGGGATTTTTTTCTTATTATTTTACCTGCGTTATAGTATTAATCATTGTAACTAGTGTATTTTATCAACAACAGTTCGTCACTTGTACATATGCCATCTATCTGGGCCAGGGCCAGCGGTTACAAAAATAATGGGAGGGGCAGTAAAAACGAAGTAGGGCACAGTATGAATAGGGGTTTCTTCAGTTGGACAAAAGAAAGGGCACCGTAACGTATCTAAGAACTAGCTCTTGAGGTCTTTACCTTGTCGTGGTGAGTTGGCTCGTGTGTCTCAAGGATCCTAAGAGCTATGCCGGCGGGAGTCTAGTACTCTTGGTAGGGTCACCCAAGCCGGATTGGTCGTAGGGTAGAGGCCAGACAAAAACTGACTTCCAGGTTGGGGGTTGGGCAACAACCCATTCCCGTAAAATACCAATATTGTTTCAGAAACTGAAATCAGAGATCAAAACCCTGATAAAGAATGAGCAGACCAGGAAACTGGACCAATGACAGAGGGCAATGAAACCCAGTTGGGAGCTGCCATCCCGACGGTGAATTTCCTGAAGCCAAAAACTAAGATGAAAATCTGATGTTGGAATGTAAGGACTATGTACCAGACTGCAAAACTTGCTCAAGTCATAAAAAATGGACAACTACAACATCAGTATCCTAGGAATCGGTGAAACTAGGTGAACAGGAGCAGGCAGAGTGCAGCTTGGAAATGGACAAACACTGTTCTACTCAGGACGACAGGACAATCACCACTCAGAAGGCGTCAGTATCATCATCATCAGAAAGAAACTAAGAAAATTATTGATGGAATGGAAACCAGTTGGATCAAGACGTATCGTGCTATGCTCCAACTAAGGATGCCGAGGAAGAAGATAAAGACATCTTCTATGACCAGTTGCAGCAGATCCTTCAATATGTTCCAGAACATGGTATGCTGCTTGTGATTGGGGACTTAATACAAAAGTTGGAAATGAAAACACTGGAAAAGAACAGATCATCGAGAAAAATGGTTTCGGAATAAGAATGAAAACGGGAAGCGGATCTGTGAACTGTGTGAAGAAAATAACTTAGTTATGGGTGGCACCCTCTTCCAACATAAAGATATCCACAAGCTGACATGGACATCACCACACGGCTCCACTATCAACTAGATTGACCACATCTTGATAAACAGAACGTGGAGAAGCTCCTCGCAAGACTTGAAGGGAAGACGAGGTGCAGATGTTGCTAGTGACCATACCCTAGTGATTGGACTCATATGACTTAAACTGCGGACGACAAAGAAGGGACAGGAAGGAGGCTTACAGTTCGAGTCCACAAAACTGAAAGATACCGAAGTAAGAAGTTCTTTCCAAGTCGAACTCAGAAACCATTTCAAAGCTTTAGAAGAGGTAGATGAAATAAACCTTGAAACCTTCAACAAAATTATTACCGCAGATAGGAGAGAAGATCCTTAGATAGAAAAAGAAGATTGGATCCAAAAAGAGACTTGGTGGAAAAGATTGCTGAAAGAAAATAAACAAAAAGGAAAATGAATGCTTCCAGCTCAGAGGCTTAAAGATCGTTTCAAGAACAAATACTCGGAGCTGAACAAGGAAGAACAAACGAGACTGAAAACCTAGCAGAAAGTCCAGAAGCAGACCAAGACCTTGAAATGAATATTGATCCACCAACATTTACAGAAGTGAATAATGCCATCAGAACTATGAAGAATCGAAAAGCACCAGGCGCAGATGGGGTAACTGCAGAAATGCTAAAAGCAGAAGAAGATGAAACACCAAACATCCTGACTGAGATCTTCCAAGCGGATTTGGGAGACAGAAGATATACCAGCAAATTGGAAAACCGGCATACTAGTCATATTGCCAACGAAAGGAGATCTTACCAACTGTAAAAACTGGACCGGACTCGGTGGCGTCGTGGTTAGGCCATCGGTCTACAGGCTGGTAGGTACTGGGTTCGGATCCCAGTCGAGACATGGGATTTTTAATCCAGATACAACTCCAAACTCTGAGTGAGTGCTTCGCAAGGCTCAATGGGTGTAAACCACTTGCACCGACCAGTCATCCATAACTGGTTCAACAAAGGCCATGGTTTGTGCTATCCTGCCTGTGGGAAGTGCAAATAAAAGATCCCTTGCTGCCAGTCGTAAAAGAGTAGCCTGTGTGGCGACAGCGGGTTTCCTCTAAATAAACAGTGTCAGAATGACCATATGTTTGACGTCCAATAGCCGATGATAAGATAAAAAATCAATGTGCTCTAGTGGCGTCGTTAAATAAAACAAACTTTACTTTGTAACAACTGGAGAGGAATTATTTTGCTGTCACTAACCAGCAAGGCCTTCAACTAAATCATCCATAGCTGCCTAACAAGCGCATTAGAAAAGAATATGCGTCAAGAACAAGCTGAATTTCGGAAAGGAATGTCTTGCAGAGATCACATCTTTACCTTGAGAGAGATCCTGGAACAGAGCAAGGAGTGGAACTCACCAGTATATGTCAACTTCATCGACTTGAAAAAGTCTTTGACAGTATTCACAGGGAATCGTTCTGGCGGATACTCAGACACTATGGCATACCCTCCAAACTTGTTAGCATCATCAGACTGTCATATACATATTTCTGTTCTCAAGTTATAAATGACAACCTTCTTAGTGACCTATTCATCATAAACACCGGGGTAAAACAAGGGTGTATTCTTTCATCATTATTGTTCATAATTGGAATAGTCTAGACTGGATCATGAGGAATGTGTAATGATCAGGAAGAAGAGGGATCCAGTGGACGTTCGCAAACATGCTCGAAAACCTGGATTTAGCAGACGACATCTGTTTACTTTCTCACCGTCATATAGACATACAGGCCAAGACACGAGACCTAGCAACCACTGCAGAGAAGATTGGATTTAAGATCAACATTCCTAAGACTAAACTCATGAGAATGAACACAAAATCCAACAAATCCATCATCCTTCATGGTGACAAAGTTGCAGAAGTTGATGACTTCACCTACCTTGGCTCTAAGATGACAGCCGATGGAAATAGAGAAGTAGAAATCCACCTAAGAAGGCAAGCCAGACCTTGGCATCGCTCCGAAACATCTGGAAAACAAACAAGATTAGTTTGAAGACAAAGGTACGCCTTTTTTTAAAAACAGTCTTAAGCACTCTACTGTATGGAGCAGAATCCTGGAAAATGACCAAGACCATCGGTCAGAAGTTGGAGGTCTTTCTAAATCGGTGCCTTCGCAGGATTCTGAATATCTTTTGACTCAATATCATAACCAACATAAACACACCTTCACACAGTCGGAGACCAAGCGCCGAAGATGGCGGTGGATTGGCCATGTCATCAGAATGCCTCAAACAGCCCTACTACGAGTGGCACTTCGATGGACCCCTCCTGGAAAAATTAAACGTGGAAGACCGAAAGAAACATGGAGGAGGACAGTAGAGAAGAAAATCCGAGAGGGCAGTCTGAGCTGGGGTCTGCTGGAGAAGCTGGCAATAGACTGGCAGCAGTAGCGATCTCTGGTTCCAGCCTTATGGGCTTCTCAGCACGAAGAGGATTAAGAACGTACCTTAAACAAGGACATGGTATGTACTATCCTGTTTGAGAAAATATATATTCTCTGTGGGCTTCTTTTCATTGTTTTTTATTGGGGTGGGGTGGGGGAGGGGGTGTCTCAACCTCCCATCCCCTTAGCAGGAAATGAAAAACAAAGTGTTTATAAAGTTTGTTTTGTTTAACGACACCACTAG
Source organism: Gigantopelta aegis (assembly GCF_016097555.1). Taxonomy (NCBI): domain Eukaryota; kingdom Metazoa; phylum Mollusca; class Gastropoda; order Neomphalida; family Peltospiridae; genus Gigantopelta; species Gigantopelta aegis. Next base: position 2,620,134 of record NC_054712.1, on the reverse strand, counting down.
AGAACTGATTTTTTAAATTAATAATTGGCTATTGGATGTCAAACATGTGGTCATTTTGACAGTCATAGAGAGGAAACCCGCTACAGTTTTCAACTAGTAACAAGGAACTTTTATATGCACCATCCCACAGACAGGATAGCACATACCACGGCCTTTGATATACCAGTCGTGGTGCACTTGCTGAAACGAGAAATAGCCCAATGATGCAACCAACGGGAATCGATCCCAAGTCGACTGCGCATCAAGCAGGAAATGATGCAAAAAAATTCTAGGGACGGGGTGCAGTGTAAAAAAAGGGGGGGACCTATGGTATTCCAAAGTACACTGACATAATTTATATATAAGATTTCCATGGTACATGCATTGAAGTTCAAGGAAGAGTATGCACATCCCCAGCGCCCTCACCCTAGATCCGCACCTGGTAATTACCATCAAGCCCAGATTATACCAGGGTGTCGCCCAACACGTCTTTCCCGTTTTAGCCGACCCGGGGGACAGGATATTAAGATGTCTAAAAGCGTAATCAGACAATGTACGCGTAGGAGTTGTTCAGTTTTGTGACTGAATGGGTATTTTTTGAAAATTGATCAACAAAGGCTTTGAGAGAATGGTCGCCTGGGAACGCCGTGTCACAAAGTTCTGGCTTGCAAAGCTTTTTAAATACATACTGTCCTGTCTAAAGATAGTGCATTAACAAACAAAAAAAGGCCTACTAACCATGGGGTGGAATTGAGGGCAAATGGACGAAAGAATCACCTTTCGGTTTTTTGTTTTTTGTTTTTTTTAAAATGTTTTTCTTTCAGTTCTTGACTTTGAAATTGTTTAAAAGTGACTATTAGCCATACATTCGGGCTTATCCTGTCCGATTGAGGACCTCCAAATAGACTGTTTTCTTCTACCAGAGGCGGATCCAGTGGGGGACCTAAATATATTCATGTGCCTTTTCACCAGCCTCGGTGGTGTCGTAGTTGAGCCATCGGACATAAGGCTGGTAGATACAAGGTTCGCAGCCCGGTACCGGTTCCCACTCAGAGCGAGTTTTAACGACTCGATGGGTAGGTATAAGACAACTACACCCCCTTCTCTCTCATTAACATCTAACCCACTGTCCTTGAGACAGTCCAAATAGCTGAGGTGTGTGCCCAGGACAGTGTGCTTGAAACTTAATTGGATATAAGCACGAAAATAAGTTGAAATGAAATGTGGGAAATATCGGCCCCAGTGGCATCATGGTTATGTCATCGGACATAAGGATGGTAGGTACTTGCTCCCACCCAGAGCGAGTTTTAACGACTCAATGGGTAGGTATAAGACCACTAAACCCTCTTCTCTCTCACTAACCACTAACAACTAACCCACTGTTCTGGACAGATAGCCCAGATAGCTGAAATGAATTGTCCAGGACAGCGTGCTTGAACCTCAGTTGGATATAAGCACAAAAATAAGTTTAAATGAATGTGCCTTTTCTTTTCTTTATTTGTGTTATAAAAAAAAACCTCACTGGGTTGCTCTTTTCATGAGTTGGTAATGACCTTTGAAAATTGTCATTCATGATCTAAAAATATTGTTAATATGTTACATTATTCTCAAGATGCTAATAAAAAAGGCATTTGAGGACATCTTGAGAAGTGAAGTGAATTTCGCGGGATAACACGAGGCTATGTTTTTTTTTTGTTATTTCCAAAACATTTTTACTTTTCTTCTTACGTCAAACCAAAGTGAAACATTTTTGTAGGATGGGACGGACTATAGCGGTACAGTTTAAATATGTAATGATTGTGATCTGATGTAGAAAGTGAAATAATAGCACACCCCACACACCCGCCTCCAACGCGCAACATTTGTTATTTCTACATTAGATTCATGGGTTTCTTTTATGTGTACTTATATTAGGTTCCTACTTTAAGGGGACGTCACACGAGCTTACGTTGTTGTATACAACAGTTGCATGCAACAATGTTTCCTCATTTGTACTCAAATCGCGCGCGATTTTGTTGATGTGCAACATGTATCCTCAATGTTGCTCTAATCATTAACAACTTAAGCACGAACACTCTGTCCTGGCCATATAGCATATGTATGTGCCCAGGGCAGCGTACTTGAACCTCAATTGGATACTTGTTTTATTTACATGCGATGTTGCAGGCGACAGGAGAGAACTGACCAATCAGAAACTTACAAATATGCAAAATGGCAGCCAAAGGTTCAAGTCTGCATTTGACAGAGGCAGATACCTTTTATATGATAGAACTTTATCACAGCCACGAAAATGTATGGAATATGGGTAGTTTCAACTATTATAAAAACAACATGAGAACAGCAGCACTGACGTCAATTACAACGGCTCTGCAAGTGGAGACTCGTATTACTCGTAAGTATTAGCCATCGTCTGCCATTTTGTGTCTCCGCGTGAACAGAAAATCGCATGCAACCGTGTTGTATGCGATATATGAACGTTTCTCAGAAATGGCATGAAACAATGTATGCCCGTGTGATACAAGTGCCTTGTACGATAATAGCCCATTGACAAGATAAATATTACAATTTCATCGGATGCTATGCAGTTTCCGTGGCTATTATTGTACAAGGCACTCATATCGTGTGGCGTTGCCTTTACGGCATATACCACAATCTTATTTAAACCAGTCATAGAACAATGGTGGTGTTGTTGGACTTAACGCTGGTAGGTACTGGGTTCGTATGCCGGTACCGGTTCCCACTCGGAGCGAGTTTAACGAATCAATGGGTAGGTTTAAGGCCACTATACCGACTTCTCTCTCACTAATCATTAACAACTTAAGCCCGAAATCTCTGTCCTGGCCAGATAGCCTATGTATGTGCCCAGGGCAGCGTACTTGAACCTCAGTTGGATACATGCACGAAAATAACAAGTTGCAAGGGGAAGGGGGAAGGGGGAACGAAGTGGGCCTATTCCCCACGGATCCCCCGACCATACAACCAATTGTAGGCTACCTCCATCCAGGTCTGGGAGAGATGTGTGCAGTATATAATTGGAGTGGCAGCCGTCTGTTTTTTATGTTCTTATTCTTGTCGGGTTAACAAAGTCATCGTTCATTCGGGCTTCTCAAGTTGATAAATGCTTTGAACTCAAATACTCGGATATTTCTAACTTCGACCTTTTGAGTAGGTCCTACGTGCAGTTCAGGCAGCTTGGGGGCGGGTCGTGGCCCAGTGGTAAAGCGCTCCGCCTGATGCGCGGTAGGTCTGGTATCGATCCCCGTAGGTGGACCCATTGAGCTATTTCCAGCCAGTGCATTACGACTGGTATATCAAAGGTCGTAGTATGTGCTATCCTGTCTATGGGATGGTGCATATAACATATCCTTGGACCTATTGGGCTATTTCTCGTTCCAGCCAGTGCCCACAGCTGGTGTACCAAACTATGTACTATCCTGCCTATGGGGTGGTGCATATTAGACTGGTGACAGTTGGTTTTCTCCTTAATTAGCCTTCATATGTTTTCGTACATACAACATTACTGAAAGACGTTACTGGAAGGTAAAATGCATCTCGAGCTACTAGAAACATCAGCACAACCAGAAATGCATTGAATATAATACACTAAGTAAGATAATATATTTAATCAGGTTTGATATCTGGAGTTGTAAGGGGGGAGGGGGGGGGGGGTGTTACCATCTCAAGTGAAAGGGGGTACCATCTCAAGTGAAAGGGGGTACATTGTGTAATCGAGGTAGTGGTAGTGGTGTGTGTTGGGGAAGACACAAGCCAGATTTTTATTTTTATATTGAGGTGGACCAAAAAAAAGTGGGTGGGGGCACTGGCCCCTCCTGGGTCCTACAGGTTTGTAATAATATGTAACTTTAATACTCGTTAAAAGGGCTGTGCTGGTCGGAATCACGTGACAACGGTTGAAGATTCAGAAGACACTCTCTTTAATGAATAAATGAAATGTCTGTGTATTCGTCTCAATGAAAATCAATTTAGCTTGCAGTACTTTAATTAATGAACGACAATCTTTTATGCGACGATTCTTCTACGTCTTCAGATGACGTCATCGTGGTGGCCGTCACAATGGGAACTGCATGTCCCGTCTTTCGCTCCAGGGCAATCCATTGTTCGTGGAATGTCTCGTTACCGCGGTCCGACAAGGGCCCCGCCTCCGTACAGACCGCTAGAATGAAGCAAGTCTTGGAGGAATAGGAAATTATTGCGAAATGTCATCTGCATTAGCAAAGATCGCCGTTGTCGGCTTAACCTCCTTAGGTTATATACATCGTCATTAAATATTCTTTGTTATATATAAACGTCTTAAAAGTGTTAAACATATATGAAATCATGTTTGCTAAGCACATAATACTGCGTATATAATAATAATAATAATAAATATTGTATACCAGCAACCATAAGTTGACCCCAATGCATTTAATATAAACAAAATTCCTCTAAAACTGATACATTAGTTGTCGGGTGTCCAAGGTAAATATATGAATGACGTGCTTACAAGACCAATACAAGTTCTAGTCCAAGATGATCAGTGCCGGATTTATAAGGGGGCAAAGGGGGAAATTGCCCCCCCCCCCCCCCCCCCCCCCCCGCAAGAGGGACCTCCCAGACTAAGGACTTCTCTTATACAAAAAAAAAGAAGAAGAAAAATAAAAAAATGAAAAAATTAGTTCATTTTTTTTATTTGTCATGTAATTTAATTTCAATGTTGAGGGGCCCCCGAACCTGAAGTGCTCCGGACACCCCAAGGTCTAAATCCGGCCCTGAAGATGATAACTGATGCACTGTTGCCAGTGTAGCTTTAAATTCAAGAAAGGATAGATAGCTAAATAAGTTTTCTTGTTTTGTTTAACGACCCCACTAGAGCACATTGATTTATTAATCATCGGTTATTGGATGTCAAACATATAGCCATTTTTGACACAGTCATAGAGAGGAAACCCGCTACATTTTTCCATTAGTAGCAAGGGATCTTTTATATACCACGGTCTTTGATATACCAGTCGTGGTGCACTGGCTGGAACGAGAAATAGTTGAATGGGTCCACCGACGGGAATCGATCCTGGACCGACCGCGCATCAGGTGTGTGCTTTATCACTGGGCTACGTCCCACCCTCTAGCTAAATAAATAAATAAAAATGTTTAATTTAATGACGCAGTCAACACATTTTATTTTGCTATTATATGACGTCAGTTAACGGCTAATGACCACACAGAATGATGTTTAATTTAACGACGCACTCGACAATTTTATTTTACGGTTATATGGCGTCAAGCACGTGGTTAAAGCCCACGCATAAGTGGAAACTCTCTGCCGCCACGACATAGGGTACTCTTTTTCGATTAGCAGCAAGAGATCTTTTATATAAAAGGACCACACAGATGAGAAAGGAAACCAACTGTTACCACTCCATAGGTTACTCTTTTTATCATTTTCATAAATCAAGGCTAATATTCGTTCCTCGTATTCAGCCTTGATACATGTCAAGAAATCGTGCCACAAAATGCTTAAATTTCATTGGATGCGATGAAATCTGATTGCAACGAATCGCAACGCTCCTTATAGATTCCCTTGTTATTGTAAACAAAGATGGCAGCGTCAGCGTCCGGCGGTTAATTTTTGATATTGCTTTCAAGATTGTCACATGATACCGATGCTGTGATTGGTCAGCGATGTCATCATGTAAGGGACATAATCGGTGTTACAAATTTCTTCCAATAGAGGGCGCTAGTAGTGGATATGAGTAATCTTGACTACATGTATCAAGGCTGAATACGAGGAACGAATATTAGCCTTGATTTATGAAGATGTCTTTTTATAAGGCAGTGAAATATATATCATTGCCTTTAATGTGCCAGGGGGCGGGACGTCGCCCAGTGGTAAAGCGCTCACTTGATGCGCAGTCGGTTTAGGATCGATCCCCGTCGGTGGCCCAATTGGGCTATTTCTCGTCCCAGCTAGTGCACCACGACTGGTGTAACAAAGGCCGGGGTATGTACTATCCTATCTGTGGGATGGTGCATATAAAAGATCCCTTGCTGCTAATCGAAAAGAGTAGCGACAGCGGGTTTCCTCTATATCTGTGTGGTCCTTAACCACATGTCTCACGCCATATACCCGTAAATAAAATGAGTTGAGTGTGTCGTTAAATAAAACATTTCCTTCCTTTAATGTGCCAGCGTATCTGTGTGTGTGTGTGTGTGTGGTGGGGGGGGGGGGGGGGGTGTTAGCTCAGTCGGTTGAGCGCTTGCCCGATGTGCTTGCATCAGAGGTTCAAACCACCTCGGTGGATCCATTCAACTGACTGGGTTTTTTCTCTCGTTCCATCAGTGCATCACAACTGGACAACGGCCGTGGTATGTGCTCTCCTGTCACTGTGGGAAAGTACATATAAAAGATCCCTTGCTGCTAATGAAAAAATGTAGCGGGTTTCCTCTGATGATTATGAGTCATATTTACAAAACGTTTGACATCCAGTAGCCAATGATTAATTAATCAATGTGCTCTAGTGGTGTCGTTAAACAAAACAAACATAATCTTCTTAATGTGCCAGTCGCGAGGCACTGGTTGTCACGTGAACAAACTGGTTGTCACGTGAACAAACTGGTTGCCATGTGAACAAAGTGGTTGTCACATGAACAAACTGGTTGTCACGTGAACAAACTGGTTGTCACGTGAACAAACTGGTTATCTCGTGAACAAACCCGAAAACCCGAAGCTAAGAATTATGGTACTACAGGCACGCCCTCTACCTTTGAGCTACGTATCGGCCCCACACCCCTCCCACCACCGCGCCTTTGAGAATTATGGTACTACAGGCACGCCCTCTACCTTTGAGCTACGTACCGCCCCCACACCCCTCCCACCACCGCGCCTTTGAGAATTATGGTACTACAGGCACGCCCTCTACCTTTGAGCTACGTACCGCCCCCACACCCCTCCCACCACCGCGCCTTTGAGAATTATGATACTACAGGCACGCCCTCTACCTTTGAGCTACGTACTGCCCCCACATCCCTTCCACCACCGCGCCTTTGAGAATTATGGTACTACAGGCACGCCCTCTACTTTTGAGCTACGTACCGGCCCAACACCTCTCCCACCACCGCGCCTTTGAGAATTATGGTACTACAGGCACGCCCTCTACCTTTGAGCTACGTACTGCCCCCACACCTCTCCCACCACCGCGCCTTTGAGAATTATGGTACTACAGGCACGCCCTCTACCTTTGAGCTACGTACCGGCCCCACATCCCTCCCACCACCGCGCCTTTGAAAATTATGGTACTACAGGCACGCCCTCTACCTTTGAGCTACGTACCGGCCCCACACCCCTCCCACCACCGCGCCTTTGAGAATTATGGTACTACAGGCACACCCTCTACCTTTGAGCTACGTACCGCCCCCACACCCCTCCCACAACCGCGCCTTTGAGAATTATGGTACTACAGGCACGCCCTCTACCTTTGAGCTACGTACCGGCCCCACACCCCTCCCACCACCGCGCCTTTGAGAATTATGGTACTACAGGCACGCCCTCTACCTTTGAGCTACGTACCGCCACCACACCCCTCCCACCACCGCGCCTTTGAGATCCGGAATTCAGACAGACCGGTATAACAGCTCAGACTAACCCGTCTGTCTACATCCTATTTGTTTCTCTAGCAGACGACAGTGATGCACGTGGCCTCCCGTTGATGGGTCAGTCAGTGATAATCATTACACTTGCTAATAAAAGATACCCCCGTCAGTTCTGAGATAATTTAACCAAGATGGATGCTACATTACCCCCCCCCCCCCCCCAATGCAGTTAAAGTGACAGACACTAGTTTTTAACACTAAGACATATTTTTCACTATTAAAGCCATTTTATTAATTTAAATTAGGAGTACTACTTACATTTGATTATTTAGAAAAATCCAGATTTTTGTAATATCCCAAAAGGCATTTTTCATAAGTCTAAAAACGCACGTTCGTCTGAGAAGTAATGGTTGAGACGAGCTCTAGTTAGTTTTAGACGGTATTTCCCCGTTTAAACGGCACAGACTTTAGCTTCTTTCTGTTATAACCTTATTCAGATGTGTTCAGAGCCGGTTTAAGGATCCGCGGGACCGGCACAAATAACAGCGGGGCCGCCTTCCCAGGATATATATTTTGCAACCCTCTCGGGGAGAGGGGAAAAATGACCTGGGGAAAATAACTGTACACATAACCGCGGGGCCCCCTGAAGCGCGGAAACCGTAGCACGTGCTGCATGTGCTACTAGGATATACTGGTTCTGGATGTGTTGCTGGTTTGTAGATTAACTAAAGTTAGAAAGAAAGAAATGTTTTATTTAACGACGCACTCAACACATTTTATTTACGGTTATATGGCGTCAGACATGGTTAAGGACCACACAGATTTTGAGAGGAAACCCGCTGTCGCCACTACATGGGCTACTCTTCCGATTAGCAGCAAGGGATCTTTTATTTGCACTTCCCACAGGCAGGATAGCACAAACCATGGCCTTTGTTGAACCAGTTATGGATCAGTGGTCGGTGCAAGTAACTAAAGTTAGCGTCCATTTTCACAGACTGAAACTAGAGTCTGCCCCTTTAATGGCGTGTAGTCCAATATTGAAACACTGAACGCCCAAAGAAACGCAAATCGTGATTTTAGTTAGTTTTTAATTAGAAATGAATAGCTGGTGAATGTCAACTCAGGAGGGAATCGGGAACTCTATTTACGTGCCCATATCCACAAAGATTCAGGCACGCCCACCCCGGACTTAGTCTCTGACTTCGCCAGTGACCCATTCCGGGGCGGGAAGGGAAGGGGAGGGAGGGGTAAAAGTATGAAGGGGGCAATTTAGAAATTTTGATAAAATAAGCCAAATACAGGAGAGGTCTAGACTGTGGCGAGCGAAGTTTATAAGGGGTCAAGTCATGCTCCCCAAGAAAATATACTGAGATATTTTTTTGGTTGGCTTGAGCAGGGAGAGGTTTTGCCCCCTGACCCTCCGCCCCCTGCGCACGCACCTAAATAGGTTTATAATTACTTGATTACAGTTGCTCAATTCTGTGAAATGAAAGATGGGAAGGAAATGTTTTTATTTAACGACGCACTCAACACATTTTATTTACGGTTATATGGCGTCGGACATATGGACCACACAGCTATTGAGAGGAAACCCTCTGTTGCCACTTTATGGGCTACTCTTTTTTATTAGCAGCAAGGGATCTTTTATATACACCATCCCACAGACAGGATAGTACATACCACGGCCTTTGTTACACTAGTTGTGAAGAACTGGCTGAACGAGAAATAGCCCAATGGGCCCACCGACGGGAATCGATCCTAGATCGACCGCGCATCAGGCGAGCGCTTTACCACCGAGATACATGCCGCCCCCTCTGTGAAATGATAACCGGTATCTTGACTTGTAATTCTACTGAATCTCCGCATGTATTCATTATTTTGGGGTATTCAATGTATTTGTGAATACGGTACTTAAAAACAGGTGGCATTTATAAGGAAGGAAGGAAGGACGGGAGAAATATTCTATTTTGCGACACACTTTTTTATTTACGGGTTAGGGGCCTATATGGTATCGAACATATGATTTATAGACCACACATATGATGAGAGAAAACCCGCTGCAAGGGATCTTTTATGTGCAATATCCCACAGACAGGATAGTACACACCACGTACACGGTCCACAGCCTTTGTTACATCAGTTGTGGAGAACTGGCAGGAAAGAGAAATGGCTCATTGGGGCCACTGACGGGGATCAATCCTAGACTACATCCCGCTTTTATAAGTTTTAGACCGGCCTCGGTGGGGTCGTCATTAAGCCATCGGACATAATGCTGGTAGGTACAGGGTTCGCAGCCTGGTACCGGCTCCCACTCAGAGCGAGTTTAATGATTCGATGGGAAGGTATAAGACACCCTCTTCTCTCTCGCACTAACATCTAATTACTGTTCTGAACAGACAGGTGAGGTGTGTGCTCAGGACAGCGTGCTTGAACCTTAACTGGATATAAGCACGAAAATACGTTGAAATTAATAAAATAAGTTTTAGAAAGTAGAATGCATGGACATCATATATTCCATGATTGCCGTATCTAGCCTAAAGTAAATGAATTGGGTGGGGGTCAGTAAAACGTGAGAGGGACTCTAAAATGTGCGTTCCGACGCCATATAACCGTAAATAAGAAATGTGTTGAGTGCGTCGTTAAATAAAACATTTCCTTCCTAAAATGTGCGAGATAACACAGACGCGTAGCCCGTAGTGGGTTGTCTGAGACGGCCCCTCCCCGTAATAAAACGCGCACTTTGGTACATCAGCTGTAGTTGTGGAGCTAAACGATCATGACGGCTAATTACGACTGTAACCCGTCTCTTTGTGAATCTGTATCTCAGACTTAGTGACAACCGGCCTCGCTGGCGTCGTGGTAGGCCATCGGTCTACAGGCTGGTAGGTACTGGGTTCGGATCCTAGTCGAGGCATGGGATTTTTAATCCAGATACCGACTCCAAACCCTGAGTGAATGCTCCGCAAGGCTCAATGGGTAGGTGTAAACCACTTGCACCGACCAGTGATCCACAACTGGTTCAACAAAGGCCATGGTTTGTACTATCCTGCCTGTGGGAAGCGCAAATAAAAGATCCCTTGCTGCTAATCGGAAGAGTAGCCCATATAGTGGCGACAGCGGGTTTCCTCTCAAAATCTGTGTGGTCCATAACCGTAAATAAAATGTGTTGAGTGCGTCGTTAAATAAAACACTTCTTTCAGACTTAGTGACCTACGTTACCACCACGCACCGGCCATTTTATTGACAACCGCAAGTCTTTAGTGGATACTGGATGTCAAACATTTGGAAATTTTGATATATAGTCTTAGAGAGGAAACTCGCTATATTTTACCACATTAGAAGCGAAGAATCTTTTATATGTATCATCCCACAGCCAGGATAGCACATACCACGGACTTTGATATACCAGTAGTGGTACACTGGCTGGGACGAGAAATAAACCACTGACGAGTCAACCGATCATAAATTCTTGATAATCGAACAGCACAAACGCTCACTACAGCTCATTGCGTCTTCATGGTTGCAAACTGGCCAGGACACAAATGCATGTCTTTTAACTGATGGCCCCTGCGCGTGCTGTAACCTCACCGTGGTGCAGGTGTGTAACATTCTCTTTGAGAATGGCCAATACAGCACAAATTGAAGTTTAGAGTAAAAGTCAGTATCTATCTGTGATATTTGTATTTGTATTTTTGCACAGTTCTTTACACTGTTTTTATTTGTATCTTGAATTTTTCTGTTGATGTTGATCATCACCTTATTTGTTTCCATTACCATAGTTTGACACCCAATAGCCGATGTATTTTTCGTGCTGGGGTGTCGTTAAACATTCATTCATTCATTTTAACTGATGGCGTGTTCGAAACATCACTGGTATTAGAGCACGAACAACTAGATACCTACCTTAACTGATGTCATGTCTGTGCTACAGGGGTGTATAACAACAAAGTCATTTGAAAATTGTAGGCCTCATTAATTCAACTAGTGCTACATATAAGACCAGTGTGTTGGCTAAGGAAGAAATGCGCCAAATCCGTACATCTGTACTTCATACATCCAAAAGCTGAGGACATTCCTATCCTGACCACAATAAAAGTTGGCCTATCGATATATTATATTTTGTCAGAATTTCTTCAAGACAAATGGGATTAATCGCATGCTTTTGGTGTCTTTAATCTCTGAGATACCATCGGGCATGCTCGTTATTTGCCTATTTCAAACACCACCATATCATGCTTGCATGGAAATTGTTTCATTGGGGTTATAACATTTAACGACTATTATTTTGAGACTTTCAGAAAGTTTTGTGGCAGACATTTAGAGGTTATTTACCGACATGGTGCATCACTGTCTAAAATGATGTCTCCGTCTCTTTCCCAAACTACACCAGTAGTTCAGTCTGTAGGATGAAATGAGCTGTCTTTCCCAGTTCTCCTCGGTCACCATGGAGCCTGGTGTGTAAAGAAACCTCAATGGGCCACTCAGATGATCTCAGTCCTTGATACGATGTTCTCTGTTGTTTGGTTTTCCACGGCGCTAGCTTGAATGTTCTTAACAATACTATGTGAATGTTCAGTCTGTTGTGGCCTGTACGAAGTGTCTTCAACAGCACGTCTTCCAAACGGTTAATTAAGGTGATATATAAAACAAACACACACATACGCACGCACGCACGCACGCACGCAATCACATTTAATGTCGCCGACTATATTTAAAGATTTGCAAAAAACCTCACACTGTTTCCATTTCAATTCAACATTGCCAATTTACCGCGATACTATTTTCGCAAACAGCTTTATTATTTATGTGACGTTTCCAGACCTGACTGGCCCTCGACACAACCACATCGATATTCTGAAAATAGCTTTTTCATTTTGATAAAACGTTTACGCTGTCAAAGAGACGTTGGCGGAACAGGTTGCGCTCGTACGGGACAAGCGCGTCCTATTTTCGTCAGTACTAGCATACCGCTAGTCTAGTGGTTTTCTTACAGGGGCGGTCTCTATGGTTAAAATGAATCCAACTGATAGACGCTTTTTAATTAATGAAATTACATTTAGAAACAACAACAACAAAACATAAATAAAAAACAAACAAAAAACATCAAACAGAAGCCAAATTCCAACTCCAAGAACAAAGAAAACGAGACAGATGAATTGGTTGGGATGGGAAAACAATCATAGAATGAGTGCATCGAGTGGGTTCGATCTTATGATCCAAGCACCTCAGCCGAGCGCTTAACCGACAAAGCTCGACCCAGCCGCTCCCAGGATCATAACACATCGTTCCTACGTCCACTGTAGGAGGACTGCCACTCCAAACACTGGTTAAAGGGACATACCCTAGTTTTTAAACACTAAAGCATACATGTAACTATTATAGGCGTTTTTTTATAACTGAAATCATATTTTACTTAGATTTTATGGTTTAGATTATCAATTTCTGTACATTCGAAGTGTTTTTGATCATCCTAGTGTTTTTAACATCACAAAATACCTTTCTCATATTTTTAAAAATGCACGTGCGTCTGAGAAGTGTCAGTTATGGAGTCGAGTTTTAGCCTATTTTAGAAGGTATTTCACCATTTCAAAGTCACAGACTCGTTTCATTGAATTGTAACTTTATCCAAATGTGTTATAGGTTTGTAGATTAACTAAACTTGGTGTTAATTTTAACGGGTTGAAACTAGGGTATGTCCCTTTAAAACAATTTGTATACATGTGTGTAAGGGATTTAAAGGAGAGAGAGCGAGAGAGAGAGAGAGAGAGAGAGAGAGAGAGAGAGAGAGAGAGAGAGAGAGAGAGAGAGAGAGAGAGAGAGAGAGAGAGAGAGAGAGAGAGAGAGGAGAGAGAGAGAGAGAGAGAGAGAGAGGGAGAGAGAGGGAGAGGGAGGGAGGGAGAGAGAGAGAAAAAAAAAGAGAGAGAGAGAGAGAGAGAGAGAGAGAGAGAGAGAGAGAGAGAGAGAGAGAGAGAGAGCCTACGGAAAATCAATTTAAAGGAGCAAAGCATGCTAAAATTGATGAAAATCTGTCGACATTCGTGTTTCTTTATATTGATATGACGTGTGCCTAACTGACGAAAGATCACTTACGTGATAAATCGTCTAATTGGCTAGCGCCGTCGATCAATGTCGGTTCCGATGTACCTCTCGATACTCGAATACACCACGACGTGAAACAAGTTGTCGACAAGCTCGGCAAACAAAACAAACGTGTTTGCAGTGCGCTACTCTACGAAATGATAACATACATAATATAATTGGAAACCCCATTAAAACAAATTAATCAAACCCATCATATGCACAAGAGGAAATTAATAGCCTATATAATAAATTATTATGAAACATATGCACCGGTCCTTGTGTGTGTGTGTGTGTGTGTGTGTGTGTGTGTGTGTGTGTGTTGTTTCTTTTTTTTTTCTTTTTTTTTTTGGGGGGGGGGGGGGATTGCTTTTTTCCTGAGTTTTTATTTTTCAAGTTGCTGCCAGAGGGCGTAAACAGGAATATATGAGAGGATGTCATCGATTGGTTCCCAGTTTAGAAGTGCTTTCTATTTCGAGGATATGAAATCCCGCGGTAATGGAAGTGATAACCACGTACTAAAATATTCTGCTTGTAGATTTGTTCTCTCTCACCAACAAACACGATACGTTAATGGTTTTGGCGGAAAGGGGTCATATCGGTTGAATTTCGTTGGAGGAACTTGTCTTTGATTCGCTAGGAGAATGAAATGCTGTCGGATTAGGCTAACTGGGGATTCGATAGCGAACTGGGCAACACGTTTGTTTTGTTCAACTTCTAGAACGCGTTAATTAATTAATCATCAGCTACTGGATGTCAGACATGATGATTCTGACACAGTCTTAAGTTAACGTTTGTTTACCAACACCACTAGAGCACAAATTGTCCATGATTAATTAACCATCAGCTATTGGATGTCAGACAGTTGATAATTCTGACACATAGTCTTACGTTAATGTTTGTTTACCAACACCACTAGAGCACAAATTGTCAATGATTAATTAATCATCAGCTATTGGATCAGACAGTTGATGATTCTGACAAACAGTCTTAAGTTAATGTCTGTTTACCCACACCACTAGAGCACACATTGTCAATGATTAATTAATCGTCAGCTATTGGATGTCAGACAGTTGATGATTCTGACACATAGTCTTAAGTTAATGTCTGTTTACCCACACCACTAGAGCACACATTGTCAATGATTAATTAATCGTCAGCTATTGGATGTCAGACAGTTGATGATTCTGACTCAGTCTTAAGTTAATGTCTGTTTACCCACACCACTAGAGCACACATTGTCAATGATTAATTAATCGTCAGCTATTGGATGTCAGACAGTTGATGATTCTGACACATAACCTTAAGTTAATGTCTGTTTACCCACACCACTAGAGCACACATTGTCAATGATTAATTAATCGTCAGCTACTGGATGTCAGACAGTTGATGATTCTGACACATAGTCTTAAGTTACATTTTTATATAGGAATGCGTTGTATTCTTTGCCATTTATTAGGAATTTGTTGTTCGGTTTTGTTTTTGGTAGTTTTTGTTTTTGGTGTTTGCTGTTTTTCTTAGGTGTCTTGCTATTTTTCTAAATTGCACTTTTCAAAGTCGAGAAGTCAAAGGACGTTCGGACTATCAATCACTGTTCTATAAAGGGAAGTCCTTGGTCGCTTGTATCTTATCTAAAGCCCTACTCCACTCAAACAGTTCAGATGGATGCCACATCCCCGTCCTTTTGAACCAAGGCCATTAACTCGTTCATTACATCCGGTTTGACGTTGTCCATGTGCTTGAATAACATAGAAACATCTGGTTCGGTACATTACTATTTCCATCAAGGCTGTAACGTGCGGTATGAGTGGGGGTGTCATGGACAGACTGTTAGGCTCAGACTACCAACTGGTACGACGGAGTTTGCCAACTCGCGGATATATCAAGATCTTAGCTCTCCTACAACTCGATTCTCGTCGTATACAACTCGTACGACCGATTAATCTGAACGCACCAGTCGTAAGTCCACCGGCCTCGGTGGCGTCGTGGCAGACCATCGGTCTACAGGCTGGTAGGTACTGGGTTCGGATCCCAGTCGAGGCATGGGATTTTTAATCAAGATACCGACTCCAAACCCTGAGCGAGTGCTCCGCAAGGCTCAATGGGTAGGTGTAAACCACTTGCACCGACCAGTGATCCATAACTGGTTCAACAAAGGCCACGGTTTGTGCTATCCTGCCTGTGGGAAGCGCAAATAAAAGATCCCTTGCTGCCTGTCGTAAAAAGAGTAGCCTATGTGGCGACAGCGGGTTTCCTCTAAAAACAGTGTCAGAATGACCATATGTTTGACGTCCAATAGCCGATGATAAGATAAAAAATCAATGTGCTCTAGCGGCGTCGTTAAATAAAACAAACTTTACTTTACAGTCGTAAGTCCGGAAATTATAACGGAACTGTCGAATTGGCCAACGCCGTCGTGACAGTTGATAATTTAATCCTAGCATTACTCTATTGTTTTAAGTTTCACGTTTGTTTGCAACTGATTTGTGTGTTGTATGCAGCTGACGATAATCGTTCATAGTCATAACAAATGAGTTTATTAAAAGCATATTTGTGTTTGTATTTTGCATTTGTAAATGATGTTAGAATATGACGGGGCGAGATTGTTAGTTTATTAAAAGCGTATTTGTGTTTGTATTTTGCATTAGTAAATGATGTTAGAATATGACGGGGCGAGATTGTGAGTTTATTAAAAGCGTATTTGTGTTTGTATTTTGCATTAGTAAATGATGTTAGAATATGACGGGGCGAGAATCTGAGTTTATTATAACTATTTGTGTTTGTATTTTGCAATAGTAAATGATGTTAGAATATGACGTGGCGAGATTGTGAGTTTATTAAAAGCGTATTTGTGTTTGTATTTTGCATTAGTAAATAATGTTATAATATGACGGGGCGAGATTGTGAGTTTATTATAACTATTTGTGTTTGTATTTTGCATAAATTATGTTACAATATATATGGTGAGGCGATTTTGTGAATTTATTAAAACCGTATTTGAATTTGTATTTGCATTAGTAAGTGATATTACATTAATTATGACAGGGCGAGATTTTGAGTTTATTAAAACAGTGTTTGTGTTTGTATTTTGAATTAGTAAGTGTGATGTTGCTAAATGGTGGGCGATACTGTGGCTGTAAATTATCTTTTGACAAATTTCCTTTTCAAAAATTCGATATTTTGTACCTGCACCGCCCCCAACATACGAGCACAGAAAGGTGGAATCTTGTGCCCACATAATTGATCCTAAGCCTGTTAATTAATTTCCTGAAAAACATTACCATAGCTAAGATTTTTGTCTTGAAATAAAATAAAAAATGAATCATTCATTTCGTTACTTTGAAAGAAATTAATGAATACCACGCTAAAAAAAAAAAATATGTATTGAAAAGTTTAATTAGTCATTTGGGTATTGGGGGTTTAATGACCTTTAAAGACTGGAGGTGTTTTATCCCCTCCCACGTATAATAAATTGCATATATTTCTTGTTTGGAATAACCATTCACTATAGGTTGCACTATACCAATTAATTTCCGGCTGGGTCGAAGTTCGAGGTGTACCGAACTTTTGATAGAGAAGTTAACACCACAAGTCCTGTGATTGGTTATAAATGTGAGTGTGTTGGTTGTAAAAAAAATTAGTTTCATCTGGGCTAAAAATGTATGCAATTTTATTTGATGTAGTACCACCGTGTCAAGTAGCCTTGTGCTTGGAACATGTATGGGGTACCTGTAAAAAAAAGTACTAAAATTTTGTGCGAAACTAGGGGTGTTGCAGAAACATCTGGTTATACCGAAAATGAGCCATGAAAGGTACCATTTTCTGCAGTTAATACTTTGAGGTAGGGGTTGTAGTACTGATATTTATGGGTCACAATTTGGTTGATATATTGCATATAGTGTTTTTAAACGCAAACGTTAACATGGTCGCCTATGGGATTTGAATTGGTATAGTCCAACCTATAGACCTACGCACTTTCTGAAATCCTAGCATAAAATTTAACAGAATTAGTGGATAACCCTTTTTGACGACGTGTATTAAATCGATGGTTTTACCGTGGAAAAATTTAGTTTTATTGGCGACCATTTCTACCGGCAGCAAATTCACCTGCCCTTTTATGTCAGAATATTGAGAGAACATGCAGCCCATCTTCATGCTCGACGGCCCCGGGATGTGCCTACCTTGACAAATTGCACATTGACCACAGACGTGAATGGTGTAGGGAGCGTCAGAACTGGGGTGTTCGTCGCTGGTCACGTGTCATGTTTTCAGATGAGTCCCTATTCACTTTGGACTTCCTTGGTGTGGTCAGGTCTGGCGACAAGGGAATGAACGGCTCGTCAACGTCACAATGCGATTTCATGACAGATTTGGCGGTGGATCGGTTATGGTGTGGGGTAGTAGCACTATGACTGACAGAATCCCCCTCCATATTGTGCAAGGAAGGGTCACTGGGCAGTACTACCGGGACAATATACTGACACCCTTTGTCGTCCCGTTTGCTAGGCGTGTGGGTCGACAATGCCCGTGCTCACCGTTAACGAATCGTCAATGCTCACCTCCAGCAGCACAACATCTATCGAATACCATGGCCAGCAATGAGCCCAGACCTTTCCCCCATTGAACACGTCTGGGACATAATAGGGAGACGTGTGCGTCAACGTCAAAGACCGCCGACCACGTTAGCGGAACTTGGTCAGGCGCTGCAAGAGGAGTGGAACAGACTCCCTCAAATGGCCGTTGGGAGACTTGTACGCGGTATGCCTCGACGACTGAATGAATGTCTGACACATCGTGGCGGTATCACCCACTACTGATAAAAAAGGTCAACTTTCAATCGTCCTTCAAGATTTTTGGTGGTCACAAAACCTACTGTAATACTGAACTACCGGCTGTAATGTTTGCCCAATTAATTTACTATTATCATATAACCATTCCCCACAGCTAATATACCTTACAATTTTGGCAAGTGTAAATTCTTATTAGAGTTTCCCTACTTTTTATGAAGAATATATATGTCTATATATATATATATATATATATACAGTGGACCTTCGATAACTCAAACTTCGATCTTTCGTAAACGTCGATCTCTCGAAGTGAAACGGCGGTCCCGGCCGAACTGCTATACAAACTAGTAATAACAGACTTCGAACACTCAAACTTCGAACATTCGAAAAACTCTATCTCTCAAAGTAATTTTGTGGTCCAACCATAAAAAACATAAGGGATATTGCACTTCCAAAACTCGAAGTTTGTGGAGTGACTGAGCCTTTTAACTGTACCGGTAATACTTTAAAGAAAAATGAATTGTCACCCAAGCCAAGCGTGAGTGTCCCGACTGGTCTCGGCTATCGATGATACACGCGGTAATTACAGAATAATAGATCGCCGACTATGCGGAACGAAATGATCCTACATGCCTGCATTGGGTTGTCGGTGTTTGTACACGGCAGCGGGCCTCATTACACAAAGTACGGATAGTCTTGTAATCTTCAAAAAACTGTTGTAATAACAATTAACGCTGTTTGTTTTTTCTCTTAAACGAGTGCAAAAAAGTACATAACCTAGTGCTATTTGGCATACAGCGTTTTGATTTGTTATGTTATGTCTCGCTATGTTAGTGAGGGTTTTTAAAATTATTTTTGTGATTTACAATAATTTTGCTATTTATATTGTGTATTTTTTATTTGGTAAACAAACGTACTTAGTGCTAATCGACATTCAGTTTTTAATTTATTACAACGTTACGTTCCGCCTTGTTTTGAAATTTGAAAAATATATCAACTTTAATTTATCGCTTACTTCCGGTTATATGTAAGTACGTGCTTTCAGTTTTCTTTTCTCTTTTTTTTACTTTACTGTCAATTAATACAATAAAAGTACATAGAGAAGTTGAAGGGGACGACGAAATAGTTCGAGTTTCAGGGAGTTCGAGTGTTCGAAATTCGTACAGCAGACCTCAAAGTGAAACTGCATTGCAGTATTATCATTTCGTTGATATTGGATGTTAGCACATTTCTTCTGTGTATATGATAAAACTAAGTAAATATTAACAGAAACGAGATAAATCCGATCAATTTGACGTACATCTCTTGTTTACCAAATAAAAAATACACAACCGACAACCCAATGCAGGCATGTAGGATCATTTCGTTCCGCATAGTCGGCGATCTATTATTCTGTAATTACCGCGTGTATCATCGATAGCCGAGATCAGTCGGGACACTCACGCTTGGCTTGGGTGACAATTCATTTTTCTTTAAAGTATTACCGGTACAGTTAAAAGGCTCAGTCACTCCACAAACTTCGAGTTTTGTAAGTGCAATATCCCTTTTTTTTTTTATGGCGGGACCACAAAATTACTTTGAGAGATAGAGTTTTTCGAATGTTCGAAGTTTGAGTGTTCGAAGTCTGTTATTACTAGTTTGTATAGCAGTTCGGCCGGGACCGCCGTTTCACTTCGAGAGATCGACGTTTACGAAAGATCGAAGTTTGAGTTATCGAAGGTCCACTGTATATATATATATATATATATATATATATATATATATATATATATATATATATATATATAGTATGGAGTTTTATTAAACGTTTAGTATGAAGAACAGAACGTGGGGAGTTTTAAGTTATATGTTCTTGGTTACTAAATATCCAACTAAACTGCACTGACTTACAGGAAGATATGATTTGGTTTATTTGTTTGTATAGGCGTACTGGAAGATATGATTTGGTTTATTTGTTTGTATAGGCGTACAGGAAGATATGATTTGGTTTATTTGTTTGTATAGGCGTACAGGAAGATATGATTTGGTTTATTAGTTTGTATAGGCGTACAGGAAGATATGAGTTGGTTTATTTGTTTTTATAGGCGTACAGGAAGATATGATTTGGTTTATTTGTTTCTACAGGTGTACAGGAAGATATGATTTGGTTTATTTGTTTCTACAGGTGTACAGGAAGATATGATTTGGTTTATTTGTTTCTACAGATGTACAGGAAGATATGATTTGGTTTATTTGTTTGTATAGGCGTACTGGAAGATATGATTTGGTTTATTTGTTTGTATAGGCGTACTGGAAGATATGATTTGGTTTATTTGTTTGTATAGGCGTACAGGAAGATATGATTTGGTTTATTTGTTTCTACA